>NW_010207394.1:0-8135 GCF_000695765.1 Mesitornis unicolor
TCTCAGCCCATTGGTTCAGCCTGTTCAAATCGTAGCCTGTTCAAATAGTAGGTCGAGAGAGGTTCTCCTTCCCCTCTACTCTGCCCTGGTAAGACCGCATCTGGAATATTGTGTTCAGTTCTGGGACCCTCAGTTCAAGGACAGAGAATTGCTTGAAAGAGTCCAGCGCAGGGCCACAGAGATGATTGAGGGAGTGGAGCATCTCCCTTATGAGGAGCGGCTGAGGGAGCTGGGTCTCTTTAGTTTGGAGGAGACTGAGGGGTGACCTCATTTATGTTTATAAATTTGTAAAGGGCGAGTGTTAGGAGGAAGGAGCCAGGCTCTACTCAGTGATGTCCAAAGATAGGACAAGGGGCAATGGATGCAAACTGGAACATATGAGGTTCAACTTGAACATAAGGAAAAGCTTCTTTACTGTGAGGGTGACAGAGCACTGGAACAGGCTGCCCAGAGAGGCTGTGGAGTCTCCTTCTCTGGAGACATTCTAAACCCACCTGGACGCATTCCTGTGTGACCTGATCTAGGTGATCCTGCTCTGGCAGGGGTTAGACCAGATGATCTTTCAAGGTCCCTTCCAACTCCTGAGATTCTGTGATTCTGTGATGTCCTGTTTTGTGGAGTCTCTTGACACCTGGTAGTTGTTATTGAATGAAATGACCCAGAGAAGGAGGGTTACAGTGCTAACAGCATGCAAGTATATGTATGCTTGAAAATGCCCATAGACAAGATCTTGGTCTAAATGAAAATACAGATCTAGTTTTAAAAATCCCACAAAATGATACAGGGGAAAAAACCAAAACAAAACAACCTCAAAACAAAAACCCTGACAAACAAAACCCCAACAACAAGCAAACAAAAATCTGAACAACCCAAAACCCCCAAACTTGAGCACACTTATAGGATGAAATTTGGCCCATAGTTTCTTAGGGGCAATAACAATTTAAGCAGGCTATTTTCTTCAACTAGATGTTTTGTTCCCAGTCTGACTCATGCATAAATGAATAATTGCTTGTGCTGGTCAAGCATAAAACAAGGAATAAAGCAGGAAAGCATTAATGCATGCAGAATTAGATTTGGAGATACCACAAAGCACCATAAGAGTCAAGTGTAGCGGTAAGAAGTAATGAAAACAGAGCAGATTGATTTTTTTAAGCTTGACATATGGCTCTCTGGAGTGACAGCTTAGGGAATTTCTAAACATAGAAACTACATCTTTGATTGTAGGTATGGCCTTCTGGGAAATAAGATTGCATGCATTGTTATTATTCTTCAGTGTGGAAGAAATATTGTGTTGTTATTTTTATTACTATATTGTTTAGAAATAAGATTATATTAAGTAATATGCCGGACATAATGTGTAGTTTTGCTTTGTACTGCAAGGAACTGGGTTTCTCTGCTTGAACTACAGGGAGTAATATAGAAGAAAATGTACTAGGTGTAATAGAAAAAGGGTTAAATTTACTGCTCCACATATAAAAGAGTGGGAACTGTGTAACTTCAAGTGACAGGGAGAAAAGAAAAACTGGATTAAAGAATTTTTTTTTCCAAATGTTCCTATTTTACTCAGTGATTAAATACAAAAGCAAGTACCTTTTAAGGAGAACCTAACCATCAGATTGGGAGCTGGAAAATGTTGTCTGGGGGGGGGTGGAAGAAAACAAGCTACCTCTTCTAGCTAGTTTAAATGCCTTTGGAGTTTTCATGCAATATCAAAGACTTACACTTGTTATCTTATTATGATAATGCTTTCAGAAGGTACCATGTGTACTGTATGTCAATGTCTGCTCATAAAAAAACATTTCTGCTACTTCTTTATTTCATTTGCTTTACTTACTCTTTGGTGAAGGTAATTGGTGGTTAATTGTGAGGGCAGTTGATGCTCCTCTAGCATAACTTTTCAATTTGAGTTTTGTCAAGAATGGTCAGTAGTCTAATGGTTTTGAAAAATGTATTAAGACTTCATTCTTAGTCAAAGTAAAATTTATTTGAAAAATGAGCATATTTTAGACTTATTTCCCTTTGTAAATGAAGTGAAAGTGAATGATGCCAAATGATAAGACAAGGGGCAATGGTCACGACCTGGAGCATAGGAGGTTCAACCTGAACATAAGAGAAAGCTTTTTCACTGTAAGTGTGACAGCACTGGCACGGGCTGCCCAGAGAGGTTGTGGAGTCTCCTTCTCTGGAGACATTCAAAACCCGCCTGGACATGTTCCTGTGTGACCTAGTCTAGGTGATCCTCCTTTGGCAGGGCCATTGGACTAGATGGTCTTTCGAGGTCCCTTCCAACTCTTAATATTCTTTCATTCTGTGATTCTGTGAAAGCAAGTGAATAATACCTTGCTTAAACAACTTGGAAATATTCAAAGAGCGAAAAAACCTCCACAGAAAAACCTTTGTGTCCATGGAAGACATCTGTAGATGTAAAACAAGCAAAATGTCAAAGGGATGTAGCACAGCAGAAAGCTTCTGAAGAAAGCTCTTAAAGGAAAAAAAAGAAGTGTAGAGGCCTCATCTGAGAAGACAGGGATATATCAGAAAAGCAGAGAATTATTGTAAAGTGCTATAGTTAACAGAAGAACAGTAAAAAAGGTAAAAAAAGGTAAGAAAAATAAATTTGGCACCTTGTACTGGTGCAAAGAGATGTCAGAATAAATTTAAAAAATAAAGATAAGCTTGACAACACTAAATAAGCCACTCCTGGGCATTTGCAGAAGAGGAGGTACACATTATGTAAGTATTTGATGAAGCTGTACACCTAATGAATAAACATAATCTTGTGCATAATAACCTCAGCTGCTTTCCAGAGTACAACAATACATTTACAAGTTATTAGAGAAATAATTTTAAAGACTAACCATAAATATTGGAGATTTTTGTGTTTTAGGATACATGTAAAATGACTCTTATTATAGTGATCAAGTCTTGGGGCATTGCCAGAGCAGGTGGCAGGAGATTTTAGGAGACTTTCTGATGAGATGGTTTAAAAAATAAATTTGTGTTCATGGTTTAAACTTCTTATTAAGGACTTGAAAAAAGTTAATAATACAGATATCTTTTTTCCCCAATAGAAGTTTGAATTCTTCTAAGGTAATTCCTCCTCTCGTTCCGCTTTACAAGGCCCATTTCAGTGATGGGCCTGTTTTTGTTCTCTTAGCTTCTAAGCCATAACTTCTGTGCATTTTTTTTTCTTCACGTGCTTGCTACACAAATAACATATGCAAGCCCCACTATGCAAGCTCATCTGTAAGGTTATGAACTTAATCTTTATGTCTATCAGTTTTACTGTGCTGCCTCCAAGTGCCAAAATAGCTGGTCATTGCCATATGTTTGGATGAACTACTGTAGAAAGATCAACAGTGATTAAACTGTTGCCCTGTCACTGAAAATAGTCTCCCTCTGTCCTTCCATTCTGATTGATAATTTTAAGGAAGATGTGAAGCCTTATTTGCTTTTTAGTATCAGATTTTAGCTGTAGAAGTATGTAATAGATACTAGCCTCATTTAAGTGAGTGAAATACACTGCCTTTTTTCCCCAGAAAACTATTTTATGCCAGCAAACTGGGTAACAGAATGCAGTAACTCTTATTATGGTCAATAAGAAATTATAAGCTTTAAGGTATGGAGAGGACACAGGCTCACTACTCCACCGCTGTAAAAATGCAAGAGGGAGGAAATTAAGAACTTGTGAAGATGCAGATGCAGACATCCTTAGGTGTGAATTTTTTCAGAACTTTATTCTTTTGTAACCTGTGTCAAGAGAATCACTAGATGATTTTATAGAGATTAATTTATTACGTTTGGAGGCTGAGACCAATCTATATAGCTTTTATCAGGAAGCCTCAATGATTGTTGTTGTTTGTTTTTTTTTCCTTTCATTTTCTGCTTTTCTTTCATAATTCAGAATTCATTACCTCATTTTGGAGGCAATGAAAATGTGCTGTCATTCTGTTTTACAGCAAAGGAGCTCAACTGTAGTGTGGTGGTTAGATTTGTGAGTCCTTTCATGGCTTCTATTTTTCTTTAGGCATTTTCTCCTTTATATCACCTGGATTCCTAAGTGGAAAGAAGATGGTGTTTATAGGACTGCAACAAGAAGAAAAATCCCAAACTCTCTAAAGATAGAATAGATACAGTACACATGCAGTTGTTGTTAGATATAATACAGTGGCAGTATTTAGGTACCTAGCAGCTGCTGACTTGCTTAATGTTGCAGGAAGCAACCTATCTCCTGTTAAAGCACAGCTTCAGTCAGAGAGTTTCACAGTACAGAAGTGAGAGGTCAGTGGATCATTCAGAGTTGCACAGCAGGTCAGAGGCAGAGCAAGAAACAGCGCAAGGTGTCAGAAGCAGTCTGATACTGCTAGGAAGATACGCTTTGAAAGATTTATTTCACTAGAGGCATGGTACTCCTTTCTTTGATTTCGAGTGAGCTTTCACTTCAATACGGCTAAGGTTTAACACATCGTATTTACAAAAGGTGCTTCATGATGTTATTTCTGAAGTGCCTGTCACTGTGATATTTTTGGTTCCTGCATAGTTGATTCACTGGGATTTGATCTTTGTTAAGAGTGGCAATGACATTACTCATACTCTACTTGTTTGTAAGCTCTACATTTGCAAAGGACACTTTCTCTTAAGTGGTACCAGCAAGAGTTGCAGTTACCAACTTTCAAAGTATTTGCGAGTTGAACTATACTGACTCAAGCTGTCAGATTTCTCACAATGACACCAGAAGCTCCAGCTCTATCAGGAATCTCAGCCCTTTCTAAGAAAGAGCTCTTCCTTCCATCATCTTTATCCTTGGTTAGGTAGCTGCAGTAAAAAAGCAGAGGTTTCATGAACTGAAGAGGGTTTTGTGTGAGTTGATGGAGGAGAGTGCAGAGAAAGACCATAATGGTTCTGCTCTCTCCACTACCTCTCTGAGTTCAGCTTTTTCTCTTTCCATTCTCTCTCAGAGATACTGGGTCTAGAAAGGGACAGAAAGGAGCTCTGCTTTAAACAGGCAGATAAAAATTCTGTCAGGCACCTTTCTCTCACTCTCAGCTCAGTGAAAGTATGCAAAATGACATTGTTAGGAATCTGTAGACTGAAAAAAAGTTGTTATGAAAATAGGTGTAATGAAAGCAAGTACAATGGGTAGTCATAATGTTAAAGTTAAATTTAAGGACTTCTGAACATAACATCTCCGTGCATTTAAGTGTATAATTGCATGTTGCAAGGTAATATTAATGCCATTCAAATTTCAGAAATAAAGTTCATTGCACAATGTTATTTTCAACATTTTTCTGATAGGTGTGGTCTCTAGATTATCTGCATTTTCTTAACCACTTGGAATAGCTCATAAATGACACCAGACAAGAACTGTTGATACAGTTGATTGTATTTATAAATGACAATACATTAAAGCTAATTTGCTATAAACCATCCTATTCATAGATTATATGACATTTGTAAGTGTTATCAGTCAGCCTTCTGCTTTATTTTAATTTTTTGGCAACAGTATAAGTAAATGGGCTTGAAAATTAAAAACCAAACTGTTTTCTCACAGATTCCTTGAGAACTACTGTGTGATTTTTGTGTTTGTTCTGTTTTCACAGAATCACAGAATGGTAGGGGTTGGAAGGGACCTCTGAAGATCATCTAGACCAACCCTCATGCTAGAGCAGGTTCACTAAGAAAAGATCACATAGGAACACATCCAGGTGGGTTTTGAATTTCTCCAGATAAGGAGACTCTGCAACCTCTCTGGGCAGCCTGTTCCAGTGCTCTGACACCCTCACAGTGAAAAAGTTTTTCCATCATATGGGAGATGCTCCAGTCCCCTCATTATCTTAGTGGCTCTATGCTGGACTCTTTCCAGTAGTTCCTTGTTATTCTTGAACTGAGAAGCCCAGAACTGGACAAAATATTTTCGATCTGGCCTCACCAGGACAGAGTGGAGTGGGAGGAGAACCTCTCTTGACACTGCCCACACTCTTGTTGATGCATCTCAGGATGCCATTGGCCTTCTTGGCCAAAAGGGCTCATTGCTGGCTCATGGTCAGCCTGCTGTCCACCAGGGCTCCCAGGTCCTTTTTCCCTGAGCTGCTCTCCCAGAGGTCAGCTCCCACCCTGTACTGCTACAGGGGATTGTTCTCCGGTTGCAGTACTGTACACTGTATTTCTTTTACTGTACTTTACACTTTTATCATTCTATTGAGATGCCAATGTATCAAGGAAATAAAAAGGAATTGAAGCCTTCCTTGAACTAAGTCTATACTTCAGCAATACAATGCTATAGAAATTAATCTCTCCTGGCATCCTCTAGGTTACAGGCGTTCAGTGGTAACCTGCAAATCTAAGTAATCTAAAAAAAAACACACCAAACCGAAACAACAAAAAAAACCCAAAAAAACCCACCAAAAATCGCCCCCCAAAAACAACAAAAACCCACAATTTTTTTTTCTGTACTACTTTGAATAATTCTGAATATTTTTATTACATTTTTAAACTGATCAGTGACTGTAGGTTCTGTACTATCACCTTTAGTAGCAACCTCAGTTTACTGAGTATCCTTTCCCTGAGGAATTAAATGGATAAAATTTTAAAGATTACTTGTACCAGTGTTGCCAAGCTACCTGACTCCTCTGCACTTGCTGACTAGAGCCTCAAGTGCTAGTATTTCACCTCCTGCTGTTGCTATGCAGGTGTTGATTCAGCACAGTTAGAGATTAGTGTTTGAAAGATACAGCACAAAACCATAAATTCAAGATATTAATTGTGCTTTATTTTTTTTCTGCAAAGTTCACTTAGGTTTTTACAAACACTTTCCTAGGGGCAGAAAATTGAATTTTCTGGCTTTGTGGATGCTTCTTATTAGCCCTTCTTTTAATCTCTGGCACACATGGCAGTGTTTTGTTTGAATTGTATTTTGTAAAAATTTGCTCTTTTTTCTTGAAGGAATGTGTGTGATTTCTTAACTAGTCATTAGTACTGATACGACAGTCTTTGGAGCCTTAGCACATACCTAAATTACAGACCTGATCTAAAGCTATTTAAGATCAATGTAAGTAGCATTTTCTCTTTGTAGGCTTTGAATTGGCTTCCTAATCTCCTTGGTGTAACTTGAAAGAACTCATTTGGAGACGTCAAAACTGAGTCTCAAGCTTTCAGGTATCAACTATGTCATAGACGGGATCATACAAAATGTATAAACTGAAAAAACACTGATTTAAATAGCCATTTTTATTGCTATATGTCGAAGAGTATTAATATGTCTTTAATACATCATACAAGAACCTAAGTAATCTAAACCAGCATTATTTTAGTGTTAAGTAGCTGATTTAAATAATCTGAAAAGACATCAGACACCCTCAGTATTTCTAGTGATCAATGTAGTTTTCTGAATTGTTGTTAAATTTGAAGTTGATGTTCCTGGTCACCCTAAGTAGAACAAGTTTATTATTACTTAAATTGTATCCATAGAAGAAAATCGTTATACTGTCACAAAATAAAAGAGACACAGAAATAATTTCTCTATAGGAAAGAAGCAGAGCAATTTCACAGATCACTTGATTTGGAATCCTGTCATCAAAAAAAACACCAACAAACAAAAAAACCCCAAACAACAAACAAACAAGAAAAAAGAGGAGGGTGAAAAAAAGAGGAGGGGAAAAAAAGAGGAGGGGAAAAAAAGAGGAGGGGAAAAAGGGAGGAAAAAGGGAGGAAAAAGAAGGGAGGGGAAAAGGGGGGAAAAAGAAGGGAGAAAAAAGAAGGGGTAAAAAAAGAAGGGGTAAAAAAAAGGAGGGGTAAAAAGGGAAAAAAGAAGGGGTAAAAAAAAGAAGGGGTAAAAAAAAGGAGGGGTAAAAAAAAGGAGGGGTAAAAAGGGAAAAAAGAAGGTAAAAAGAAGGGGCTAAAAAAAGGGGAGAAAAAGGGGGAAATGAAAGAAGGGAGAAAAAAGAGGGGAGAGAAAAAAGGGGGAGAAAAAAGGGGGGTAGAGAAAAAAGGGGGGAGAGAAAAAAGGGGGAGAAAAAAGAGGGGAGAGAAAAGAGGGGAGAGAAAAGGGGGAGAAAAAAGGGGGGAGAGAAAAAGGAGAAAAAGAAAGGGGAGAAAGGGGGAGGAAAGAAGAAGGGGGAGGAAAAAAGGGAGAAAAA
>NW_010207394.1:8191-16556 GCF_000695765.1 Mesitornis unicolor
AGGAAAAAAGAAGGGGGGGAAAAGGGGGAGAAAAAAAGGGAAAAAAGAGGGAAAAAGGAAGGGGGAGTAAAAGGAAGGGGATAAACCAAGAAGGGGATAAAACAAGGGGGAAAACAAGAAGGGAGTAAAAAAAGAAGGTAAAAAAAGAAGGTAAAAAAAGAAGGGGGTAAAAAAAGAAAGGGAAAAAAGGGGGGGGAAAGGAAGTTAAGAAAGGTGGAAAAGAAGGAAACAAGATCTGTATTGACGAAGATGTATTTTTTTGTGGGGAATAATATAAATAAAATAATATAAATAAAAAAAATCTGATTTTGAAGCAAAAAAGTTAAGTAATGAAGAATTCAATACCACCAACACTTGTTTCAGTGTCAAATTACCTTAATTTAAACAAGTGCTTCCTCCTTGCAATCCAAATAACTTTCGGTGCTTTTTTTGGTCAGGAGATTTTATCAAACGCAGGTACACGTTTTGTACTGGACTAGTAATTTTTTTTTGAAAAAGTGATGGAATTATAATCATAATGTAGGTTTCTGTGTGACACAAACTCAAACTTTAATGTCAAAGTATCGTGAGGAAAATGGAAAATTCTCTGATATGCAAGAAAGAGCTCTGTGGCAGATGCTTCCTTTGGCTGGAGCCTCCACTTTCCCCATCCTCTGATTGCCCAGCCTTAGGGACCTGGTAAAGTATCCCATTACTCCTGGTCTAAGCTTTCCACAGGAGGAATCTATTGTGCATGGGAGAATTTATTTTTTTTCGTATTTTGTCCTGATATGCTGTTCAGACATGGCAGCAACAAGACCTGGACCTGAGAATTGAGACGTTTTCAGGTCCCCTCCTTGACCCTGCCTGCGGTTGTTACACTACAGTGCTCTGGTCTGATTCTGAGTTTCTTAAGTAGAATAGTATTCTTTGTGCTCAGTAAAATCTGGCAAGGAAGTTTCATATTCTATATCTAATCTAGCTACTTAACAGAGCTTGCTCACCACAATAAACCAAATTTTAAAAGTTACATCTTTTATTGTTGCAGAAAATAGTCACATCAGGCAGTGCTCAGCTCAAAGGATGTGGTCTGAAATAAAGGGTAGAAAAGAGGAGATGCTTTTTCATTTTCATAGTGATTTTGTCACTACGTGTAGTGTTTAGCAGTTTTAGCAATATGAGTTAGTATTAGATAAGAGAAAAAAGCTGGACTCAGGTAAGCAACAAAGTGTTCTTCCATACTAAATTTTTGCCCTTATTCTGCTCTTACTGCATCCAAGAACTGATGAACAGTTTATAAGGCTTGGGAAGAACAAAGGTGCTGTTCAAGAACAAACGCTTCTTTTTATTGACTGTTTCTTGGCATCAAGGAAAACTGTATGTTAAGATTATAAAGAAGAAAACTCAGTGATAAAAAGAGATTCTTCATTGCATGTCTTTATATAATGTGACTTAGTTTTGCTGCACAATTGAGCTGTCATATTAGTAATCTCTCTCTTTTTTTTGGCCTTTCAACCTACTGTTAAAATATCAGGATGGGAAAATCGAAATGTTGTAGAATGACAGCACTCAATAGCCCTGATAATTAGAGTCTGCTTAAGTCTCTGGACTTCTACTTTGAAAATGCTTTGTGATCTATTTTGTTAGAATTTTCCTTGTAGAACTGAGGTAGTCTTGCGAGACTCTATGTACTATGCTTTTCCAGTAACATAAATGCCTGTTTATTTCAGTCTGCGATGAAGCCTGAAAATTACTATTGCCATCAACTATGGGTATGCATTTATATTACACCTTGAGTGCATGAAGTCTTATTAATTGCAGCCTAAAGCAGCTCTTGTCTTATATTTTCTCATGACTTTCAAACATTTTTTACAATTTACCATGAATAGATGAAGGAAATTGCAGAATTCCAGCTAGTGTTATTCAGAAAGATTCTCGGATTGCACTTTCAGTTTTGGAGTATGTATTTTAACTACTGAACAGAGGAGGCAAGTACTCATGTCCAGTCCTCTTCCACTGTGGTGTGGCATGGGTTGCATAGTCCTTGAAGTAGCTTTGTTATTGTGTAGACGATATGTGTTTCAAGAGCATGGAGAATGAATCAGATATTTGAATGAGTGTGGTAGCACTAAGAATCTGAAGTATGTAATGCATGCTAAATATTTTTTTACTGTATTGCATAGTGAGTTAATTAGCTAAAAATATTATAGACACAGAGATTTTCTCCTCTGCAACACAACCAAAAAGCATAACAAAGTTTTGTTACCATGGTAAGATAGAGTTAAAAAAGAGAAAAACCAAGCCAAGAAGTTTAGGAAAGACTTTCCCTTCATGTTTCTGTGCTAATGACCAGGAAGTGTCGCACAGCATACAGAGCACCTCTGCAGAGTTCCTTATGCATTTCAGCATGCTACCCGCTAACACAGGGATGAATTAGACCGGCACAAGGCTGTAGAAAACTTTTCTGTGCATGTGTCATAGCTGATCTGATATTCAGACTTTAATGTCTCCCGGTAATAAATATTGCGCATGAAACAGAAGGCTCCAGATGTTTTATTTTTGTGGTCTGATTATTATGAATTGTGCCAGTACGGCATTTGACGCATCTCAATGAACAGAATAAAGGCACATAAATATTACCTAGAAAATTCTAACCCATTATTTCATCTGACTTAACATGTAAAGGAAAAAGTGTACTTTTTAATGTAATAATGTCCTGCCACTTAGAAATCTGTGAAAAATCAAAGGGGTTAATATAGGGTGTTCAAAGGTTTTCTATACATGATCAAAATAACATTGTAATGCAAAAGCACCAAATTTTCCCAGTGGATTTAAAACAGGCAAAGAGAAAAGTATTTTAAAACAGCTTTGGAAGCAATGCTTTCTTTACTGGAAGAAGTAATTGCCCTACCTGAATTGAGTTTATTATGTAATGCAGAGGCTGGGATTGGGTTACTGAATAAAGCAAAATGGAGGGATTACTTACCTTGAAGCTGGAATGGAGGATGGAGTTGTTGATGGAATTTTGACAGGGATTACTAGCAGGATTTAATGGTCTTTGAAGAGAAGTGATATGAAAGAAAAAATTCCTATATTTGTCACTGTTATAACATGCCTGCCTTCCCAAGAGGAAATCTGGAAAGAAAGCAGTGATTATAGAAGCTTTAGCAATTTTTCCATGAGATGGCTGCTCGGCAAAGCCAGGTTCATGTAATTCTCTCCAAATGCATAGAGCTCAAAAGAGGTAGTAGAAAGTGCACCTGAATCAACATAGATGAGTGGTAATCTCAAGAAAGAAGTAACACATTAAGCCATTGCTATGAGAAGAAGAAATGTCAGTGGGTTGGAACTTCTCCAGCCTAATTCTAGCTGAAGAAGCAGCTCTGGATGTGCTTTGTTTATGAGGAGAAAGGGCACTTGAAGCCAGAAATTATGTGGATATGTAAATTTTTTCTAGAATGTTTATGAGGGTGGTGTCTTTTTTTTTTTTTTAACCAGAGATTGCCTGTGATGTTCTTGATGATGTTTACTGAAAAGTGCATTTGAGATCTCACAAAGTGGAAGAAAGTGCTAATAGAAGAAGATACAAAAAAGGCTTGTCTCATTTTTCCTTAGTTCAGGTCGTGTTGGTGTGAACAAGCTAGAAGTTATGTAAATTCCCCAGAAGTGTACCAGTACAACACAAACCTGATAGTATAGACAAGTAATTTTACTAATAAGCCATGTTTTTAATTGCAAAAATTTGCAGCCTAAAAACCTGGGAGGAAGAAGGTGTGGAGGAGAGTAGTTGACAACCTGCAGTGCTGATGAAGAGTGAGAGGCAAAGCTGATGTGACAGCCATTGCAGTTCTCGGAGATTCACCCAAGACTCAGTCTCACCAGTGACAATCTTCTCAACTCATCTGGATAAAAGTCAGGATAACTTTAGAGGACTGATCTGAGATTGATCTTTACTACTAAGACAGCTAGTGTTCTCTTTCATTTCAGAGTTCTGGTCTGCACTGCATTCATGATTTCTCATTCCTTCTGGAGTGAACCAAATATTTCGTTTTGACATGAAGCTGTGGTAGCTGGTCTTGACAGGATAGTTTGCTGCAAGGTCTGTCCTCGACAGGCAGTGCACAACATGATTTTCTTGAACCAGAAAAGCTTTCTACTTGCCATGTAACATTGCAATTAGGACTCAGTGCTTCCTCAGAACTGTGATAGTAAAAACACTGCTTTCTGGATAATATTTGATATACTTCTGAGAAAAAAAATCCTCCCATTTTGTCTTGAGGCTGTAATGACATTATGCAAAACCTTGAGGAGACTAGGAAAAGTGCTATGCATTGCTTTTACATCAGTCATCTCCACAGGTTACTAGTTCTGAGCAGTGGGAACATCGTAGACAGCAGAACTCTAGTCTAGGTTTCTCTCTTTACAAGATAGTTTGGATATGACCTTCATGCTACCTGTGGTAAGAAAATCAAGGAGGTGAAAAATAAACTGCTGGATTTCATTAGGTGAATGATATTGACTAGAACTTGTTGCATCAAGAAGTACTGGGAAATAGGAAGATTTCAGCCTGGGCTATTGCTAAACAACTTCAACATCCCAGAGGTTGACTGGGTGTGGGCTCACCTATGATAAGTCACTATGACAAAGTGTTGTTAAATATGCTATAGAATAAAATCTTGTCAAAAACAATTTGAAGCTGCAGAAACAATTCAGTTGCCCAGTGCTGATATACAGTTTACTAAAATATCTACCATGCCAGGTTTAGATACAGAAATATAATACATACATGACTAATATGTCACATTTTCACAAACAGTATTCATGTGATCACTGAGTAATTCCATTTGAATATCTACCATATTTCAATGTATTTATAGAGCTATTGTGTACCAGGATAGCAATATCAGAAGGAAGATTTGGGAAAATTGACCAGATGTAAATTATCAATTTTCATACATAAATTCTGGTATAGCACAGATGATTAAACATAGAAAGCTTATTATCAGAGGAAGAACAGCTATATATAAAATCAATGTACTTCCAAAGCTAGCAAAATCTGTGCCAGGATTCAAAGCCTGAATATAACAAGAAAGAAACTAAGCTGAGAGCAGTAAATGATGTTTTAAAATTAACCTTAACTAGAATCTGCTGTTCAAACATTTTGATTTAGCTACCATTTGTCAAACTTCAATTTTTCTGTTAATTACAATGGGTCCTCCTGTTAGCTCACATGGCCTGATGAAGCCTAAGCAGAATGCAGCACTGGAGAAACTGTACCCCTCTTTCTGTGATTTTTGCATGATTCTTCTCTGTAAACTGCAAGAAGCAGCATCTAAGTTCAGACAGTTTCGGATTTGACTGTTAGTCAAGAAGCAGAAATGGTCAGCATGGTGTGTGGGTTTGGGGTGGGGTTTGTTTGTTTGTTTGTTTTGGGTTTTTTTCCGCCCAATTTTCCCTTCAGTGCTGATTTTTCATTCTCTAAAATAATTTAATTGGATTATGTATTCTGGTTTCTTAAAGCATAAATTGTTTTTGCTAAGAAAAGGTATCTTCCTGCAGTTCGTACTTTTTTCTTACATGTTACTAGAGGAAGAAGACAATGTATTTGTGTGTTGATGATGTCTTGTGTGTTTCCTGAGTTAAATACATCCAACCAAACACACTTTTGCTTGCTTATTTTCTGTAACACTGACTGAAGTGCTTGTGAATTTATAGGCAGCCATTAAATCAATGAGACTCAAGATGCAAGCTGGAGCATAGGAGGTTCAATTTGAACATGAGGAAAAACTTTTTTACTGTGAGGGTGACAGAGCACTGGAACAGGCTGCCCAGAGAGGTTGTGGAGTCTCCTTCTCTGGAGACATTCAAAACCTGCCTGGACACATTCCTTTGCAGCCTGGTCTAGGTGATCCTGCTCAGGCAGGGGGGTTGGACTGGATGATCTTTTGAGGTCTCTTCCCACTCCTAATATTCTGTGATTCTGTAAGGCTTTGCTCAGAGCAAGAACTTTACAATTGTCTTTTGCATTGATAATCCATTCCTTCTGTACAAAGTAGTGGCTTCTTTAAATAAGCTTCTTCAAATAACAGTTTCAAAACATTTGAATAATGAACTGTTTCTCTTTTCCACACAGCAGCTACACTAGTCTAGGAGTAATAAAAGGCATGACAGGTGAATCACTGAATCTTAATGTTATTGCTTTTCAGCAATAACCTGTAATACTAGATTTTTTTCTGAATATCCTGAAATGAATGGCTCTAGGGAAAGGGGCATGCTGAGGAGAGAATACATTTATAAAAATGTAATTGTTAAGTTAAACAAGTAATAAGTGTTGTTAGTTAGAAATTAAAAGGAACACTAAATTTCATCTTCTGGGTAATGAGTGATTACAAGAGGCAGACGACCTCTGCAGGCCACTTTTAAGGCAGTGGAGACTATTGTTGCCCTCTAACGGTGTTTGCTTATCCAGAAAGTAATACAAACCCACAGATCTCTATCCATTCACTCAATTACATTTTCTGACAAGAGGACTATGAGATAAGGTTGTGTCAAGCATGCTAGTTTCATTTAAACTAGCCTCTTAAGTAGTTGTGGCATTTATTTCGTCTTTACTAGCTGAAAGGGCAAATTTTATTACACTTTATATTCCAGTATCTGTTTCCAGGATTAACCACCAGACATTCTTTTAACTAAGAAGGATATTTTCATTACTACTGTGTATTCAGAATAATAATTTTTACCCTGTTCTTTCACCAGTAGCAGAACCAGATACAGAATGAAACTAAATGGTGGTGAAAAATGTGTACCTGGAGAAAGGTGAACCTCTTCATTTCAATTTTGAAGAAAAACTTTAGCACTGGCTTTGATAAGAGCTTTCTGGGCAAGTGGTGGAAGCAAAAATTGTACCACTGAAAAAAGCGATTATTTCAAAAAAAGCTTCAATGCAAGTGGACATATAAATCCATGAAATCTCACATCAAGGTCTGGCTTCTATCTCAAGAGGTAAAGAATTTTTTAAATTTATTTTTAATATAGCAGAAAACTTTTTTTTGAGACACTGACTTCTAAAGGAATTTAAAATCTCTCCTTCCTCAGGTTGTCTAGTAAAGAATCTCTGAAAAATCCAAAGGGTCTGCTCTTAGTATGTCTTAATACAACTGTGTTGCACCAAATATCATGTCAAGGCTGATGGTTCAGTCATGAAAATGCTTTCCCAGACTAATAATAATATTTAATGTTTGCTGCTCTTACTCTTCTTATCCTATTTTATGATTGTTGTTTCCTTCTTGTCTCATGAGAGTGCAGAGATCAAGGGTAGGATCATGCTGCATATTAGCACAATTGTTTGAGTGGGCTAACAATAGCTGTTACAGAAAAGTCTGTCCTGGCTCATGCTGCATAAAGTGTATGTATTTGGATTCTTCATTCTTGGACCAGGTACTGTCAGTGAAACCTGCAACAGAAAAAAACTGTAATACATTAACAAACAATGATGCATCTAAACTTAATCCCCAATTTATCTGCAGGATTCAAATGGAAAATTCATTGTCAACAGGTAAAAATATGTATCATATTTCTAAAACTAATATAAATTAATGATGCCACAGATGGCATGCAAATGCTACAGGAATAAAAGTCCAGTTAAATAGACGTAAATATTCCAACTTGATAAATGGTTAGAAAAAAAAATTTCTTGAAAATTGCAGAACTGATACTAACACAGCAAATAGGAGACCTGTGAGGCTCCAAGGAGGATTGAGAAAAACAATATAAATGAAAGTAATTTAAATTTAAACTTTATATACTTTGATGAAGTAGTTTGAGAACTTAAGTATTATTTGAAGACTAGACCATGTACTTTTTTATAATAATCAGAAGGCGTAGTCACAGAATCACAGAATGTTAGGAGTCGGAAGGAACCTCAAAAGATCATCTAGTCCAACCCCTGCCAGAGCAGGATCACCTAGACTAGGTCACACAGCAATGCATCCAGGTGGGTTTTGAATGTCTCCAGAGAAGGAGACTCCACAACCTCTCTGGGCAGCCTGTTCCAGTGCTCTGTCACCCTCATAATAAAAAAGTTTTTCCTCATGTTCACATGGAACCTCCTATGCTCCAGTTTACTCCCATTGCCCCTTGTCCTATCACTGGACATCACAGAGAAGAGCCTGGCTCCTTCCTCCTAACACTCACCCTTTACAAATTTATAAACATAAATGAGGTCACCCCTCAGTCTCCTCTGCTAAGGAGACCCAGCTCCCTCAGCCGCTCCTCATAAGGGCGATGCTCCACTCCCTCAATCGTCTTTGTGGCTCTGCGCTGGACTCTTTCAACAATTCTCTGTCCTTCTTGAACTGA
Organism: Mesitornis unicolor; assembly: GCF_000695765.1. Classification (NCBI taxonomy): domain Eukaryota; kingdom Metazoa; phylum Chordata; class Aves; order Mesitornithiformes; family Mesitornithidae; genus Mesitornis; species Mesitornis unicolor. The sequence goes on from NW_010207394.1 coordinate 16,529, forward strand.
ACTGAAGGGCCCAGAACTGGACACAATA
>NW_010207395.1:0-2062 GCF_000695765.1 Mesitornis unicolor
CGGCGGAAAGGGGCTCCCCTGGCATGCTCAGCACCACCAGGGACATGGGAACAAAGCAGGGTGGGGGCCTCCTGCATGGGACCCCCTGCTCTGCAGCCCCTTCCCCTTGGAGGAAGCCGACCAAGACGTGGATCCACAGCAGGGGGATGGATCCAGGGCAGCAGGATGGATCCAAGGCAGCAGGATGGATACACAGCAGCAGGACGGATCCACAGCAGTGGGATGGATCCAGGACAGCAGGACAGATCCACAGCAGTGGGATGGATCCAGGGCAGCAGGATGGATCCAGGGCAGCAGGATGGATCCAAAGGCAGCAGGACAGATCCACAGCAGTGGCATGGAACCAGGGCAGCAGGATGGATCCACAGCTGCAGGACGGATCCACAGCAGTGGGATGGATCCACAGCTGCAGGATGGAGCTGGTGCAAAGGGGCAGACCTGGCACAGGGGATGGATCGGATGCAGGGGCTGGTGCAGAGGGGCTGTACCCGAGGCAGGGGCTGTGACTCAGTGACACGAAGGTTTGTGTCAACCCCCTCCAGCCCTGCCATCCGCTCAGGGCTGCTCCAGCAGCATAGGCAAACAACATCACCACCTCTCCTCACCCCCCAGCAGGGCCCCACCTGTGCCTCAGTTTCCCTGCAGCGCCAAGGAGCAGGGGCTGCTCCATCCCCATTTCTCCCCGTGCATCCACCTCTCCATCCACCCCTCCAGTATTGAAGTGGGGCTGGGGTCTCCAACCTCCTCCCGCAGAGCCAGGAAGGGCCGGAGAGACACGGGGCCAGCGTGAGCATCCCCCCAGTTTATTTATAACCACCTCAGTGCCGGTGTGCGGCCGCAGCTCCCAGGGATATTTTTAGCTGCTGCAGGGAATCACGGCGGTGGGAGGGAGGGAAGGAGGGAGAGGTGCTGCAGCATGAAACCCTGCCAACATCCCTGCTCTAAAATCCCCTGGCCTCGCTGCACCTCCATTTTTCCAGGAGAAACACCCCCCCAAGGATGGCTGCGGGGTCACTGCAGTGCCACATGCACACATGTGTACACACACACACATATGGAGGGAGCACCCACCATGAGCCCTGGGGACAGAGGGGCCACCCAAGGCCCTGCTGAGCAGGGAGGGACCCCTTGTGCCACCCCCCACCATGCACGGGGGTGCCAAATGTGCCACAGCTTCACTGCGACCCCCCTTTACACTCAGTGCTGGTGACACCCCCAAATTTTCCAGACCCCAAAGCCCGCCACAGCCTGCGGGAGTTGCACAGCACCCGGTGTTGGCTTCCTGGGCACCCAGGGATTTAGGGACCTGGGGATTTGGGCACCCTGGGGTGCAGAATTAAATACCCAAGACCAGGGACAGACACCCCAGGGACAGATTCCCACATGGGGCTGAGGTGTGAAGCGCCCCCCTCCAGTTCCAGGCAGTTTCCCAGTTTATTTTCTGCCCTGTTCGATTCCAGCTGGCAGGACAGCACCAATAAACATACACAAGGGCTCATTTCCATGACGGGTTATCGGGGAGCAAATTCCACAGCTGCCTGGCAGACGAGCTCGGTGCAACGGGCGAGAGTCGTACCCGAAACCAGCCGTGCCTCAGTTTCCCCACCTGCAAGCCAGGCCAGGGTGGGAACGGCTTTCCCCGCATTTTTTTTTTGCATGAGCTATTCCTGGAAAGCCCAGGCTGTTATTATCGAGGCTATTTATAGCCCGGTAAATGGGTTATTAATGTGATTATTCACAGCGTGGCCATGGGTAATCGCCCCCGGGTGGGGATGACACCCTGGGTGTGCGAGGGGGACGGGCTCAGCCCCAACCTGCCTCCATCCCCGGGGGGGAAAACTCACCCCAAAAGCCCTGGGGGGCATCGGGCTGCACCCGGTGGGCGATGGGGTCCCACGGTGGAGCTGGGGGGCTCATGGATCCTGGGGTGGGGTTTGGTGCTGCTGTGCCCCGGTGCTGGAGTCCGGCTCTTGTTTCGATCATGCTGATTAGCTGAGTCACAGCTGGGGTGCTGCTAATTAAATGTATTTCTTAATTAACAAGATCACAGAGAAGGCCTGCC
>NW_010207396.1:0-556 GCF_000695765.1 Mesitornis unicolor
TCTGGGATTCTGTGATTCTGTGTGATAATTCTTTGGGCTTGCTCACTGCTTCTCATCTTTCAAGGTGTTCTTCAAAACACACTTGGGCAATACACCTGCTTAAAAGTTGAGCCCTTGCAGCTGCTAGTGAATTAAATCAGAGGAATATTTTAAACACATAAAGTATAATTATAACGCAGGTTACCTGAAATTCAGGAAGATACGTTCTTCAACACATGTGAAAAACTTGGATAGCCACACTGTGGACTCCGGTGACACTGCACTGATCTTTTAGATGAAAGCCCCACCTGATCAGCTTCCTGTAAACCCCAGAGGTAGCCAAGCACCTCCATTGGCCAAGCAGCAGCAACCCTTACTCAATATAAGACACTCTCCTAGGAACACAGCTTAAACCCTGCTCATGTACCCTGAGAGGGCCAAAACATCCCTTCTTCTGGGAAGCTGGTGAAGTCCTGGGCATGACTTTACCCAAAGGCTTATTTAGAGCACTCCAGCTATTGAAGAACTCAGTGATTCAATCATCTCCTCTGTCCCATGGGGTGTAAACCACATTTCA
>NW_010207397.1:0-9683 GCF_000695765.1 Mesitornis unicolor
TTTTAAACTTTATTCTTTTTTATCCCTGAGCCCTGACTGAGCAGAATGTGCGGGGGATGCAGTGTGTGTCCCTAGGGACTGGAGCAGACCTGGTCCACAGGCAGGCCATCCCTGTGCCCTGGGCAGAGCTGGACTGGCCAGACCCAGGGGCCAAGCTGGACCATCCAGAGCATCCGTGTGCCCCAGGCTGAGCTGGACCAGCTGGACTATTCCTGTGCCCCAGCACCTGAGGATGAACTGGGCATTGGACCGTCCTGAGCACCCAGGTCTGAGCTGGACCAACTGGAGCATCCCTGTGCCCTGGGCCGAGCTGGACCAGCCAAAGCACCCCTGTTCCCCCACACTTATGTGGGCACTGGACCGTCCAGAGCATCCCTGTACCCTAGGCCAAGCTGGACCAGCCAGAGCATCCCTGTGCCCCTGCATCCAGGCTGGGCACTGGACCGTCTGCAGCACCCATGTGTACCTGTGCCTGAGGCCAAGCTGGACTGGCTGGAGCATCCCTGTGCCCCCACACCTGTCCAGGCACTGGACCGTCTGCAGCATTCCTGTGTCCCTGCACTTGGGGATGAGCTGGGTGCTGGACCAGCTGAAGCATCCCTGTGCGCCAGGCCGAACTGGACTAGCTTGAGCAACCTGGTGTCTCCACACCTGTGTGGGCACTGGACCATCCCTGTGCCCCTGCATCCAAGCTGGGTGCTAGACCAGCTGGAGGATCCCTGTGCCCCCACACCTGGGCCCAAGCTGGGCATTCCCTGAGGTTCGCAGGTCCCACTGGGAGGAGCAGACCTGGCACCTGCAGAGACTCGTCCACTGCCCAAACAGGCGCAACGTGCCCCTGCTTGCTGGGCTGGGTGCTTTGATGCTGTGAATTGCTCAGGGGATTTCTCTCCAGAGGCAGAGGAAGGTGTTGATGAATACCGGCTGATGCCTGGAAGCACTCGTTAATGCAGATTATTTTGGTCCCGGTCTTGTTTTTAGACCAGACTTTGTGCTTTTGAAGTCCAGGAGGACACGAGAACATTTGGAGTTGGATGTTTCTCCCGTAGCTTCTCGGCTGTGGGCAGCAATGCTGGGTACAGTGGGGAGAGATGGGGAAGGACAGTGGCAGGGTTTATTAAAAATAAAATAAAATAAAATAAAATAAAATTTAAAATTTCTTAGGAAAACTGTCAAAAGAAAGCAAATTCCCCATATCATTTTGAATTAAAAAAAAAAAAGTTGCCTTTCCCAAAGCGTCGCCAGCCAGGCCCCGGTGAGCATTGCCCTCTTGTGGGCTGCAGCAGCAGCTCCCCGCTGATTCAGTGCTAAGCCCGAGTTTAATTAATCAGCATTAATTAACAGCCTGCTGCCTTGCAGTGCAGCCTGCCTGGGCGAGCAGCCCCTGAGTCGCCACGGGGCCATGGCCAGACCCCAACAGGGACTTTGCTGAGGGCCAGTGAGTGCCACACTGGGCTTGCACCCAGCCCTTGGGGGCCAGGGGCAAGCAGGGCCCTGCTGGGCGCAGCACTGGGGGCGTCTGGTGGGCACTGTGGCACATGCTGGGTGCACTGGGAGAGCACATTGGGCACAGTTGAGCATTCATGAGGTGCGCTGGGAGGCCTTGTTCACTGTCTTGGAGCATGCACTAGGCATACTGGGCACACTGGAGCGTTCACTGAGCACACTTGAGCATGTACTGGGTGCACTGGGAGGACACGTTTGTGCACTGGAGTGTGCACTGGGCATACTGGGTGCCCTGGAAGAGCACATTGGGCACACTGGAGCATGCACTGGTCATACTGAGCACACAGGCATGCCCTGGGTGCACTGGGATGGCACACTGAGCTTACTGGAACAAGCACTGGGCACACTGGATGCACCAGAGCATGCCCTGGGCACACGAGAATGCACTGGTCAAGGAGCACAGAGTAATAGTTACAGCCAGCAGAGGAGCTGTGTAACTGAGGCAGACGGATGTCCGCAGCTGGAGATCAAGAGAGGTTTTCTCCAGAGCAGGAGGTAATCAAATTCTGCACAGGAGAACCGGAGGCAGAAGAGACGGCACGATGGCATTTACAGGGCAGCCATCTCTCATTCCTTCATTGCAGGGCTGGAGCCTACACTGGTCACCGTGTCCCTGGCCAAAAGCGGTCCCTCCTCCCCCATCGCCGTCCTTGTCCCAGTAACAGCTGTGATGGTCCCCATTAACAGTCAGCTCCATCCCAGTCATGCCGCCACTCCCTACACTTATCCTACCTTATATTTATCATGTATTTCTTTCACAAATGAAGGAATATCTCACTTAAAGCCCCATCAGTGGGTGTCTGGAGCCTGCCTTCCCTGGGAAAGGCTGTCCAAAAGGAGCCCATGCAACAAATTATCCCATAATTACCCCACTATTACCGCCATATTACCCCATAATGACCCCCATTCCCATAGGAAAACCACCCCATTTTATACCATGGAATGGGTACACAGGTGGAAAACACACAATGCCGAAAAATTGCCTGATGGGGCTGTAACCGTCCCAGGCTCCACATAGCCGAAATCCTCCAATTACATCACCACACATAAAGGAAATACCATTAATTTCCCTAAGCATCCAGAATTTGATAGAAAAGCTGAATATATTTCAAATTTCTATGCTTTCCGTTAAGGCTGAGTTTCAGTAACCACCACTGGGGGGGCCGTGCTGGGCCTTCCCCGTGCCAAAAGGCACTCTGGGCTCTGCTAGGGCTGTTTTGAGTGGTAATGAATGCAATAAAAAACATCAAACACCAAATATTGTTCTGTTACGTGTGACTTACAGTATGGACAAACATCAGCCACGCTTCAGCATTATATTTCTTCTGCATAAAGATTATTTTTTCACCTAAAAAGAACCCAACAGATCCATGCCTGGAACGATGCCTGTGGGAAGGAGTGATTTTTTACAGTCAACAGAAATATTTTCAATATTATCTTTGCAGATATCAAGAAATTGGCCAATCTCCCCATTCCAGCTTGGCAAGCATCTCAGAGCAGAAATCGCTGACACCATTTGAGCACAAACATCCCCTTATTTATGAATTTTCTTCCCTTTTCCTTCCAGTTTAACCCAGCATGCAGCTAAACACCACAGAGCCGCTCGCCCACTCCTCGTCCTCCTTGGTGGACCCATCTGAGCAAAACCAGGACATTATTTTGCCACATAGACGGATTTTTTCCTAAAGGAGGGATTTTCACTGCCTGGATGGGAGCCGCTCATCCCTCGCCTGCCCGTGGGCAGATCATGGGATGCAGGGGTGGGAGAAAACCATGTAGGAACAAAGGAGAAATGACAACAGATGAGAATCTTTATATCTTCATACTGAGATATTTTTAGTCTGAAAAACATCAATGCATCACTGAGATATAAAAAGAAAGATCCTTGGGAAAAAAAAGGCAAGAAATATTATATACTATATATAATAATAATTAATAATTATAAGTATCTATGTTAATAATAATAATAAAATTAATATTATGCAAAATAAGTCTGTCAGATGTGACTGGTTTCCCCTTTACCTGGGTGGAAAAACAGGACGTGTTTGTGAAATGGGAGCCTTCATCATGAAGACGACTCAGCCCCAGGCTGGGGAAAGCTCACCCAAGGGCTTTGTTGAGCTGTTGATTTTTACTGAATTCTGCGTATTTCTGGTTGACAAACTGCAAACTCAACATCCGTGATGCTCTGGGGTAACCCGCCGCACTGCTGCACACTCAGGTTGTGCAGCTGTGGATATTGTAGAAAGTTGGTGTGGTTTATTTTTGTACAAAACAGCTGTCACCTCAGACATGCCCTTCCCAAAAAGCAGAGGTGAACCAATGTGACTCTCGCTGATGCCAGGTCTTTCCCTTCTGTGCAGCCCAGGTATTTTAGCACACATGAAACCCATCTTCCCACAGCTGGAGGAGGCATCACAGATACAGAGATCTCACCGTGGGTGTCTTAATAACACATCATTATCAGTAAAGTGTTTTACATTAAAAATAGATCCAACACCTTGCAGGAGGAGGCAGTTTCCCACCAGGAAGCATGTGTACCTTGCTCTGGAGGCAGCGTGGTAGCAGCTCACACCCCCAGTGAGGTCTCCTCTGCCTCCAGCTGCTCTGGGGGAGCCAAGTTTTCATCCATTAATCTGTCTAGACCAACATCTGCCCCCGGATGAAGCCAGCAGCTCATTTTGAAATACAGATTCCTACCTTCTCCACTCAGCAAAGGACCCGGGGACAAGAGCGGCCCAGGGGTATTTGGGGATGGGTGGGTTGGGAGCCCCTGGCTCCGTGCTGAAAACATCCCTTTCCCCAGCCATAGCCATTAACTGGGAGGCTGCGATGCTGCAATTAGTTTCAAGCAGTCTCTAGCATCTTCATTAGCTTTCAGATGTTTTTGACGTGCTTAATTTACGCCACAGAAACCACAGAAGATGGCAGAGGATGATTAAGATGCGCTTATATTCTTCGAGAGCGTGCCCAGTACCTCGTAGCTACAGAGCATGCATCTAAAGCATAACATTGCTTATTATTCAAAGCTGTCTGGTGCATTAATCATGGGCCTGCTTTAGTCAGGAAAGAGGAATCAGAATAAAGCAATATTCTGGCTGCTTGTTTTTAAAATACACATGTGGGCAGATGCTCCAGCTACTGCTCACGTTTTTCCCCTGCAAATCACGGAAAAGCTGTGCGTGATTCTCCTCCCTGGTGTTTTCTCTCTGATTTTGTTGGCCAGGTTGAGGAAGGAAACTGCCTCAAGCCAGTCGGCATGGAAATAATAAGTATTACTAACTGAGAAGTGATTGCAGAAAGGAAACCTTGGAATAGCTTTGAAATCAAAGGTGCCATCATAATTTTTCCTCCAGCAAAGAAGCAGAAGGGCTGCAGGGCTATTTATTGTCTGTGGCCATTAAACCTCTTTTGATTTGACACCTGAATATTGCTTAACAAGTCCTCAGGAATGAACCCCAATGCTGCCCCTCAAAATTATTTCAGTAGTATTATTCAGAGCAAAATTGAGATTCTGAGAGGCAGATCTAAGGAAGACCTGCATTAATGTCTCTCTTATTACGTGTTTTTTCCAACTCAAAGCAGACGATGGTAGAGAAACTGCAGAGTTAAATTAGTGCTGGGAATATGTACCCAGCTCCTCAAATCTTCATTAAGTCCCGAGACAGAGGGTAGTGAGGAAATACAGTGATATTGCCCAAAATGTCTCAGCCTTCACCCAAGACAGCGGCAGCTCCCGGGGTTCATTCAAGATGTGGCATGGAGAAGTTTTACAGTCAATGGTGCTCACCTGGTGACCCTGGAGGATGTTATAGAGGCACAAATAGCAACCCCACAAGTTGTACCAGCATTTTCCATGAGCGTATCTCACCGCATCTACACTCCTGGAGAATTGTTTCGGAAAAACAGTGACGTTTTGGAAAAACAGTGAGTGCTGAGACTGAATGAAGTTTGACTGAATGAGGAAAATAAAGAGGAAAAAACAACTTGAGAAACGGTGAGTGACCACCCTGCTCGCCAGGTGTGAACGGTGTCAAGGCGCATTGAGCTAAACGTTTACAGGATGCATAAATTGCTTTAAAAAAAAACAACAAACCAACCACAAAACTTTGTTCACTTATTAAAATTTATCATAAAAAAGGCTAAAGCATTTACTTCCAACATACATTCCTTATGCTACAACACACTTTAAAGAAAAATCATTATTTCTTTAATTCAGCAAACCACTCCTACATGAGGAATAAAAACATAAATGTGCACAATAAATTCCTCAAATGCCATCTGTAAGAGATGCGTGTTATTTCCAGAATGGTTTTAGCCAAAACTTACTCATCAGTCCCTAAAAATGATGGATCTCCAGCTTCTCCTGTTAGTGCGAGGGCTGTCATCACCCCAAGATAACGACGTGAGGAGCATGAGGAGCGATGCTACTGGCAGACCAATCCACCAGAACCTGCTCATGGGAAGACCCAAACACAACATTTATGAAGTTATCTTCATTTACAAGCACGATGTGGCCACTGTTTCCTAATGACTAACGAAAGTTCCCAAGCAATATGGTATTTTTCACTGTTACTGACTATAGGCACTCCCTACATCGTTCTCTGGAAGACTGGGAAGATGTTGCTCTTAAATTCAGATTTGTACAGAACTTTTCATAGCCGACATCTTGACAGGCATCAGTTCACTGGGAATAAACCTCCCTTCAAATCTCCACACAGAAATCGGACTAGTTCAGTTTATATGAAAACAAACACAATGACACCACGTATTTATTAATACCATTTTAACCTATACTATGATCAACCTAGTGCATCCCAAACATCAATTATTTACAGGGCAGGAACGGGATTTCCCAGGCTGGGATTTGGGGTGTTGATGCCCCAAAACCACCCTCCTACATCACCAGGAGCACCCAAAATCTCCACTCGAGCGTGTCCATTGCCCCCTCCATCCCATGGGACCTCTCTCTGTAGCCACCAAAGGCAGGTTTTGGGGATTTGCTGGCAATTCTGCCAGGTGCAGGGGGGGAATCAAGCCTATTTTGTTGATATTTTCAGTTCCTTGTGCTCTGCCTGCGCACTGGCGCTGCTGGGAAGGCAGTGGGAGTTGGAGAGGCATTAAAAGGTCTCACGGCATATAAAAAAGGCTTGAATAGTAAAATACTTCGAGGGGTTTCAAAGGCTGGACTAAGTGAAATAGTCTTTGCAGTAATAATTGCCAGATGCTAAAAGACACAACCCACAGAGCAGCGTTGTATAACTGCAGGGAAATGGAAGAACGGGGAGGTGGAAATCCATGCACAAAGTTAGAGAGAAGAAAACCCTGTTATTTCCAAGCAAAGCCACCTCTGCTGCTTCTACAGCCAAAACTCAGCCCCAAATGCAGTGGAGGCAGAGATCGCAGGCAGCAATGGCACACAGCTTGCAGGATAAGAAAATACAATTATTAATTAAGACAAATCAGATGCAGAGCCTTTGTTTCAGCTCAGCAAACCCACGCTTTGTTTTGTCAAAGGAAGTGTAACATTTCGGTCAGTGCCTCACACTCAGAGCTTGCTTGGGTTTCCAAAATGGTGAGGAGTATGAATTTCAGAGGGCTCTGGCCATAACCAGGGCAAAAAAAGTATCAATTTAAGAGTTGTCCAAATATGAGATGCTAACATGGACACAAACCTCGTGGCTTTGTGTATCAGTGTGCAACACACAAGCAGCTGAGAGAAAAGGCCCCGCTCTCGCATCTTGCGCAGAAAACCAGTGGTTATTAAGAGACACCAATGCTTTTAAACCAAGAAAGGGCATGTCCTTTCCAGCATCTCCTGTTCCCTGTTTTGTTCTTCAACAATAAACCCATTGCACTAAAAAGTGCTATAAAAAGAAGCAACTCCTCTCTCTCTCCCACGTCTCTTACGTCAAGGCAATGCTGCTGTGTAAAAATCCAACCCGCGGTGCAATGCTGAAGTCCTGAGTTTTCTACTGGTACTAAACACGAAGTAGATCAACGGCACAGGCTGACAGTGAATACTTGCATTATTTTCTTGTTTCTTGTTAACATTAGCCAAAATTTAAAAAGAGGGAGACAAGAGATAGAGATGGAGACATGGGCTTAAATTTTCCCTTTGTGGGAAATGCCTGCGAAACGTTCCCACCAGAGAGGAGTTTGCTTTTAAACATGAGCTCTGTGGAGGTGTTTGTTCCCAAAGCGGCGCTACCTGAACCAACTTGTCCTAAGTTTCAGCTAAAACCTGGGTAACTTAGAAGAAATGAGAAAAAAAAATATATATTTAAGAGAACTCCAGGAAAGTTGCAAAAGTAGCGTCAGCTGCATGCAAAACCAGGCTGACAAGAAAGGAAAGGGGAATTGCCAGGATAACCAACAGCTTAATTACCTTAATGAAGGAGGCAGCACTTCTTAAGGATGCCCGGAATCACCCCTGGATTTGGATGGGGAACCTCAGCAAACAGGGGAAGTCAGAGTCAGCCAACTCTGACTTATTATATAGGTGTGTATATATAGGTATATATTATATAGGTGTATATATATACATACATATATATATGTATAAATACACATATACCCTATATATGTGTGTGTGTGTGTGTGTGTGTATATATAGCTGTATACATATACATGGAGGGGTGTGTACACACACACACACACATATATATAGCTTTAATCACTCACAGAACTGCAGGAGTCTCAGGGATTGCGTGGCACACAGGAAAACTTAACTTCTACCATGAAAAGAAAAAGTGCATCTTTGGTAGGCAAGCCAGTATGCCAAAAATGTAAGCATTGGGAGCCACACATACATTCACTTGCAGTGCAAATGCCTAGACTTGTTAAGGATTTGCTCTGGTCAACAGATTCCTGGAAACAATACACAGGGACCATGATTTATTTTGATCTAATAGTCTGGAAATACTTAAAAACAAGCTTACTCACAGAAACAGAGATGACTGTTTCTGACTGACATTTTTCTCTTCCGTAAATTTCTTGCATTAAAAATTTCTAGTCACATGTTAACACTGTTTATTGTTTTTAAAAAAACACATGCAGAAAGCCATCCTCTTTAAAACCAACACATTAAATAAATTATTTAAATAAAACATTAAATAAAATATATATAAATAAAATTTAATAAAAGAGAAAAGCAATAGCCTTGTCAGGCACGGATTCATCTGAAATGTATTTTCCGTGGGAGTTTGTGCTCCAACGACACCGTGCAGCGCCCAGCCAAAGTCAAATCACATAACCGAGCACTTGCCTTGCAGTTTGTCTTTCTTTTTCTGCTGCTTGGATTTCTTCCCGTCCACCTGGAGGCTGACAGTTCTCCTCTTCTCCAGGGTCAGCAGCTCCTGGAACAGCTCCTGCACGTTGTAGTTCATTTTGGCTGATGTCTCCATGAAGGAGCACTTCCACTTGCTGGCTAACGCTTGCCCCTCGCTAGCATTCAGCTCCCTCTGGGCCTCATCGCTTTTGTTACCCACCAACATGATGGGGATTTTTCGGATGTCCTCTTTGATCTGGCAGATCTGTTCGAAGATGGGCTGGAGATCTTCCATGGACTGCCGGCTGGTGACGGAGTACACCAAGATGAATGCGTGCCCTCTGGATATGGACAGCCTCTGCATGGCAGGGAACTGATGGCTGCCCGTGGTGTCTGTGATCTGGAGGGTGCAGATGCTCTTATCGCAGCTGATAACCTGCCGGTATGTATCTTCGATGGTGGGCACGTAGGTTTCCCTGAAAGTCCCCCTTACAAAACGAAGGACCAAGGAGCTTTTGCCAACACCGGCTGCTCCGAACACAACCACCCTGTAGTCGTTGCTTTGTTCAGGCATGTTTGCTGCGCTGCAAGTGAGGGTTTTAACTGGAAAAGCCCGAGTTCTTCAAGTTTACACACCCCAGCACGGAGGTGGCCTACGGGGAATGGAGAGGGAGGGGGCAGAAGGCAAAGAGGGGAGCAGAGGGAGAGACAGAAGAAGAAATCGCTCACACTGGCTCCGTAATTTGACGGTACGCTACTGAAATCAGCAAGTAAGTCACACACACAGACACACACCCATCCTTTTTTTCTGGCGTTAAAGGTAAATAAACCACTATTCGCCCCCATACATCCCATGCACACTTAACGTTATGAGAAGCGAAAACTAACTCATTCACCTGTAGCCATC
>NW_010207398.1:0-1056 GCF_000695765.1 Mesitornis unicolor
CCCCCCGGTGGGTGTGTGTGCCCCGTGCCCGCAGGGATCGGGCCCCTCCCCGCCCTGTCCCGTATCGCGACATAAATTCATTTCCGTTTCCCATCTCCAGGTGCCTCCGTGATCCCCGGCGCTCCCGGCCCCACCATGGCCTGAACTTTGCTCTCCCGGTAATTAAAGTGCCTGGAACTGCGCTTCATTAATGGCTGGTATCCCCCGGTGGGTGTGTGTGCCCCGTGCCCGCAGGGATCGGGCCCCTCCCCGCCCTGTCCCGTATCGCGACATAAATTCATTTCCGTTTCCCATCTCCAGGTGCCTCCGTGATCCCCGGCGCTCCCGGCCCCACCATGGCCTGAACTTTGCTCTCCCGGTAATTAAAGTGCCTGGAACTGCGCTTCATTAATGGCTGGTATGCAATAAAAGCACCGGGAAGGGCTCCGACCCGCAGGACTTCGTGGTGGGGACACAGCCACCAAAATGTGTGGCCTTGTGTTGCCCTGCGCCAGGGCTGCGATGCCCCACGCTGTGACAGTGGGGCTGGGGGTCCCCAGTGCAGCCCCACTGGCCCCATCCCTGTTGGCATCTCCTGGTGCCCACGCTCTGGGGGTGCAGGGGGCATCGGCGCCTGCCAGAGAAATTTGGGCCTTGGCCGGTTTATGGTGGGGAAGTGGCCCCAGTGCTGCCGGTGTGGGTCTGGCCATGGCACGGAGGAGCCCCGGGAGCAGCGGAGGAGGCGGAGGTGACGGTGCCAGGCAGGATTAATAAATAAAATAACGCGAGGAGGAGGCAGCAGCAAAGCCGCGGCCACTGTTGCGATGTTGGGTGGTTATCGCGAGTGATAAATTGATTTAGCGGCTTGCAGGGAGCACGTTGGGCTGTGGTGATCGGCTCCTACAGCTGCTCCTCGCTGCAGAGCCTGGGGTGCAAGGGGTTGGACAAGTGGCAGCTGTGCAGCTGCTGATCCTATGGGGGGTGTGTGTGTGTGCATGCGTGTCCATGCATCTGTGTGTGTGCGTGTGCGTTTGCATGCATGCAGGTGCAGGTGAATGCGTCTGCATGTATGTACAC
>NW_010207399.1:0-217 GCF_000695765.1 Mesitornis unicolor
CGAGCGCTAGCGTGATGCTCGCAGGCGGCTCATGACGTCACGGGGCAGCAAGGGGGCGCGCATGCGCTGCCCATGCCCGGTTCTTCGTGGAACCTTGCGGTCAGCCCGGCTCGGCCGCCCGTGGGCCCTCGCCAGCCCCCGAGAAGCCACGGGGGCACCTGGGCGGTAAGGGAGGTTCGTGGTGTCGGCAGCGCCACCCCCCGGCGGCGGGGCCCAC
>NW_010207399.1:248-32037 GCF_000695765.1 Mesitornis unicolor
CGGCGAGCGGCTTTGTGTCCAGCTGCTGTCGCCCCTACCCTCTCCCGTAGCCCGGGAGCACCTTGCCTTCACGGGGCCGCGCTGGACCTAAAATGTGTCACTGCTTTGTAGAGCCAGACGCCAGCACCAGGAGGTGCGAAGAACAAGGTCTGACAGGGCAGAGAGTGGCGTCCTTTCTAGACGAGCAGTCCTGGACCCAGCTGGGCTGGCATGGGGCTGTTGCTGCCATTGAGTGTGCATCGAGTCAGTCTGTGACTTAGGTGACTCACTGTAGTTCTTGTGAAGTTTGATCAGTGGGTGCGTGCTACCCAGTGTTGTAGGCTGTATTCCACTCTGCTTGCACAGCATTCATTTGCCAGGAGCTCTGCTGGGCATGAGTTTTCGTGTTCCTGAATTCAGTTGCCTCTTCTGGCAACCACTGTCAATCTGGATTTGTTCTGGGATAAACGGTCACAAATCTTTCAGTGCAACATAGCCACACTTAAGTTTTCCAGATGCTGTCTTGAAGCCTCTTTGCAGATGAAAATTGCCTCCTGAAATGGTTCCAAATAGAAGTTAATGGTTAGATGTCATAATTGGACTAAATCAAGCAATAGTGCAATAACCCAGTATGTATTGTTGCTACTAGAACAAAAATGCTGCTATGTGGGATTGGAACATCCCCTGCCAACGTACCCATCCACCCTCCTCAGACAGGTGACGGCAAGCTCAGTGCAAGCACGTACAGATGACAGCACTGCAGAATGGCATAGTCTTCCCCTGTTGCTCTCCAGCTGCACCAAGACTTGCTCAAGGAAAGCAAATAAACCATCATTTGCTTGTGTCACCTGGCTAAGAGATAAAAGCTTTGTCATTTATGTAGCTTCTCGGAAGGCCATTCTGCTGAAATTCCAGCTAGAAAGAGTGGTACCTCATAAAACTACTGCTTTTCAGTTTTCCTGCCATTTTTGCCTATGGACCCGAAGAGCCTTTCAAAGCTAAATTACAGCCAGAGTACCACAGTGCTGTTACATTTCAGTGCTATTCTGTTCCACTTCTGTTGATGCAGACAAAGGCATGGAGATTTTTTCTGAGTTTGTGAAGGTAAATCTGTGGCTTGCTATTCTACTCAAACTATATCGAACATCTCATCAGTAGGAACACCGATCCCTTGCTCTAAAGAGTTCTTAAACAGCACTCAGGGGTTATGAAAATGCAGTACACTGAGCAGTCTATGTCTCATTATTAGGAATGTTCTAAGCACAGATAAATACCTTCAATATTGTATAATGCATAAATATAACCTTGTATTTCCCTAAATGTTTTTCTGAAATTATTTGATTTAAGAGATTTAGAGCAGCAGTTCATTGTTATAAAATGCTATGCGTAATGAAACCACCTGTGCAGTGCACTTGCAACTTGTTAGGAGCTGAATGTTCATTAGAATATGGTACAGTTAATATGCCATACAGTCGCCTTCAAAATGAAATACCCCTTTCACAACTCAGAGATAATGAGTTATATGGCAAGACAGGGTGGTTACCAGAATTCAGGAATGACAGAATCCAATTAATTTAACAGGAATGAATGCAAGATCAAATTTATTACAGTTGGATGCTATTTATAATTGAAAGTTCCATTACAGTGCACATTTTTACATGTTATCTCCCATCAGTAAGATCTCAAAAGAGCAAATTCTCCGTATTGAACAGCAGCAATGTATTTGTTGTATCACCAGTAACTCTTTCCTCATGTGTTTGCTGCAAGGAACTTCAGGGACCAGCAGCCCAGTTGTGCACCAGAGGCTGTGCTCTCGCTCTCACAGAGAGCCACGACTGAGACTTAAACAGAAGTGACTTCATTTTCTTTGTCTGCTTTGCTGGGCTTGCCCTGCCTTGTTACTTGTTCATCCCTTTTCCCCATTTTTAACTCTTCTAGAGGATCACTCCTTTTTTTGGGTGGGAGAGGTGAAATCGGCACTTCAGTCAAATAAACCTTTCAACCTCCTATCTGCAAAATAAACACTTTTATTGTGGACAGTCCAATCTCCTTAGGTAAAGCTTTTGGTCTCAAATCCAAAAGATACACTATGTCCTTTTAATAATTTCATAGTGGAAACCCTTTATTTGCCCATTCCTGTGGTGTTATGGAGGTTTTCAATGATTCTGGTTTAGGTTTCGGGATTAGGTGAAACCAGAGCGCCTTAAACCTCTTTAGAGGTTTGGGATTAGGTCTGCATCAGGCCTAATATAGCCTTTCTGAGTAAGGCTAAATTAAATGGCAGGAATATTTGTTGTGCACTGATTCACAGGTGTTTGGCAAAATACCAGAAAACATAAAGGAACCACTGGAAGAATCATGAAGGCAAAGCCATCGAAACATGAGTATTAGCTAAGTACTGCAGTATCACTTGCAACTGTGGGGTCTTTCAGACTGTTTCTAAGTGATTTTAAGCATGGATATCATTTTTATGTGTGTCTCTCACATGAATGTGAGTAAATTGAAGATCTGTCGTGCAAATGGATCATGGATTTTTATTTGGGTATCACATTCTGGTAATTGCTGCCTGTTTAATAGCAAATGTATATTAAAGGTCGTCAAACAGCTGATATCACTCAAGCTCTGTTGTTTTATTGTACACATAAATTCTACTCCTTCTCTGGGGTACGCATTGCCCTGACAGAATATGCTAGGTCACGAGGAGAAAAGCACAATAGATTTATGCCTATTATTAAAACACCACCCTGTCTGGCCCAGGAGGCAGAGACATATGCCTCATTGATGACCACGGACTAATTGGAGGAGATATTTTCGTGGCGTAGGCGGTCTACTGTGAGGGTTTTCAGCACTTTTCACTAGCTTTGTCTCTAGCAGGGATATTTTTCCTCCATGAGCTCAGCTCTATAGTTTGTAATCCTGGCAAGGCCTGAGTAACTAGCCATACCTCTACGGTACTGTCTGAGATGAACAGATTTCATCAGGCAGAATGAAGAGCAGCTCAGCGCTATAGTCTCAGGATCTCTGCAAACTGCCACAGCTGGTTTGGCTGCACTCATAGGGAAAAGCTGAGCTTCAGACGCCTGACTCTGCAAAGCCCAGACCCTGGTATCAAAAAGCCAGATACGTAGTTATAGGAGGTGATGCACAGAGCTCAACAGGTTAGTTCCTATGGCTGGCCAAAATCTATTACTACCCAAGCATAAGTATCTCCTCATACCAAAGCATTACCTTCACTGATTATGTGCCTGCCAGCCCTCTCCAGAAAACTGTATTTTGAATGTGTTTCTTTCCTCAGATAGATGGATTTCAATTTCAGTTGTAGACTCGTCTGTATTTAGAAAGTCAACTGCATCTCAGAGTTACAGGGCTTCTCTGGAGTTTTTTCAGGTCTCTTGCAGGCAATCTTTTTTGCATTCTTATTGCAAGTCTTCTGATCGGCAATGCAGATCACATCTTCTCACATCTGTTTGCGAAAGCAAAACAGAAATAGTTACGACAAATTTCAAAAGAATATGTCCCCTCTAATCAGATGTGCTGTAAATGTAAGAGGGAGGCTAACTAGGAGGATTTAGTAGTCTTTGACTCTGTATAAAACATTATTTATGCCTTAAGAGCTACACAAGGCTTGAGCTTTAAATGCAAGTTCTTTCCCTCCTTAATGGTGCATGTAAAGAAGAACAAGAGAGAAATGTCCCAGTCAAGGACAAAATCATAAAATAATGAGCAGAGGAAGAATGAAATGGAATTATTAAGGGCCAAGGGAGGTAAGGAAGGCTGTGTAGGAGTTTGTCTTTATACATGATTGATCTAAACTTGAAAAAAAGAAAAGAAAAAAAAAAGACTTTCCTTATCCTTAAATGAGATGGTTATTTAAGCATAAATAACAGTCTCATGTCAAATATGCTACTTCCAATGCAGTCTATTCACTACAAAACCACAACATTCTTAGCCCTAATCTCCCTCAGATAAAACAATATGGCTGGTGGCTGTGAATCAGAACTTTGAAACCAACCTTTGAAAATAGCAACACGTTCAGGGCGAAGAGAAATGGAGGAGACAAAGAGCTGCTGTTTATAGAGCTTTGCAAAGTGAGGCCCCACCTTTCTTGCTTGGAAACATGTTGTAACACCCAGGGATTGTTTTTCTCTCTGGGTGGGAAGTCCAGCTCCACGCAGCTACCTCAAGGGATTGGGACTACTGATGTATCTGGGTGCTTCGTCCCACACCGGGCCTAGCTGTCACTGAAATCAGGAGCAGTGAAACACCAAAATTCTCCTGGATGCTTGAGCCTTGGATTATTTTATCTTTCAATAAAAAAAAAAGGGCTCTGACTGGAATTCTGAAGGGTTTTTGCACTTTCAGAGCGTGTGGAAGTCAATGGGTGATCCCAAGCAGAGAGAGGGGGGAAAGGGGTAGACAACATCAAGCAGAGATTTGCTCAGCTCCAGCCTGGCGAGGAAGGGTGTAGTGAGAATGAACGGCTGGGCTCTTTGTGCCAAAATGAATGCTCCTCCTTTCCCAACCCGCTTGCAGCCACACGGTCATGTCCTGTCCCTTGGGCTGACCTTAGCACTCATCTGAGGAGCATTGGGACTGATGTAAGGCAGGAGCATGGCACCAGCAAAGGAGAGGATCTGAGAGGAAGAGCAACCGCACTGGAAGAGACCTGCCCTGAGCAGTGGCACCCAAAGGAGCAGGCCAGTCGGGACACAAAGGTTTCTGTTCAGCAAATGACACCTCACCTCAAGCAGGAAGCTCATTTCCCTCCACAGCCAGTGAGAAAAAACAGGCTCTAAACTACATGGAAACGCCCCCTCCACCTTTTTTTCCAATTCCGTTGTTTCTTCGCGTAACACACTTAAACAGCAAGCTCTGAAATCCAGAGATGCCATCTCATGGGAAGTGGAAAATGACTCTGGTCTCAGCACAGGCCTCAGTACTGCTGTGCTCTGACTGGGAAGACCTTGTACTGGTGGTGGGGGCATCCTATGGCAGTGAGACCTGGAGCAGGACCAAATGAGGAAACGCTGTGGCATTTGCGTGTGGGCTTTAGGGGCATTGTCTATAACTCAGGGAAATTCCTGATGACCTTTTTGAGCCCTTCTCAAAAAAAAAAAAAAATTAAAAAAAATTAACTGGGTATTTTTCTCCTCAAAGGGATCATTGGAAAATGGCCTTTAGACATGGTCTGGAGGCATCAGCTGCACAATCATCCCACCAGTGCTACCCTTGCAGTAAAACTCCTGAGGCAGAGCCCAGATGAGAGAGAGAGATGCTGACAGGATGCCAAATCCAAACCCTCTGGAACTAAGCAGAAAAGAGAACCAGACATATCTCTGGGCCTAGCTGCAAAAGCCCATGCTTTGGTGAAGTCTGAACAAAAACCTTTGATCCAGACATCCCCCCTTTTCAGGACTTGAGTGAAAACACAGCGGTTTCACCACAAGTTGAAACACAGTCTCACACCTTTGATTTCTGAGGACAGATCATTTTTCTTTGGGTGGGGCACGTGGACAGCAACAGATACCTCACGTCTGGTTCACACAGACCAACCAAAAGGCTTAAGTGGACACACACACTACCAGCAGCATGTGACAGGATTTAGTGCAAGGAAATCAAACTCTCTGCCCCACCTCCTGAGCTTATGCTTTAAAGACCAGTCCTGTGCTCACAGCTGGAGTTTATGTGAGTCCTGCCTTATTAATTAAGTGTAGCCAGTGCCTTTTTCTCCTGAATTCCAACAGAAGCAATTAGAAAGCAGATACTTCACATGTAACAGCTGCTTCATTTAATGTCCTCCCCATGCAATTTGCTCCCTGCCCCCAGCCAACTCATGTCTCCCTTTTCCAACCTTTCATGTAATGGAGAAGGAGAGTACAATCAAGGTGGCAAAACCAGGGGCAGCAGATAACCATATTCTTTTAAAAAATCATCTAGTCTATCACTGAAAGTGTAGGAGTGTTGTTAAGAGCATGCTTCTGAGCAGGGAATCGTAACATTCACCTAACAGATGGGAAAAAGAGCCCTGGCTGTCTATTGTATCCTCCTTTAAAGGGGATCTGTATCAAAGTAGCAGCATATTTTCCTCACCACAGGCTGTTGATGTCATTAGAGCAAGTTTCGTTTTTATTTAATGCCAGAGTTAAGAGTCACATAAAATTGGCACAGGTGAAGGCACTAGGCACATTAAGTTGTGCAACGTGACTCTCTGGGAATTTTTTGAATGTTCATACATCTCCAATATTTTTATGCTTGGGCAAGTCAGCCCCAGAGCCTCTCCTCCCTGTTTCCCTGTATTTATTAATTCAACCTCAATCCTGCCATTAGACCTGTAAAAACCCACTCAATCCACTAAATTTCCCCCACTCCCAGGGAAGATCCAGTTACAGGAAGGGCAGTCCTGCCCCTCTCTGTGTTACAAGTATCACTGGGAGATGCTATGGACATATAATTAAACCAATAGCCAAAGACATCCACTGTAACACCAAAAGTTACTGAAATTACTGAATTACTTAAAATTACACTGAAATCTGTTTGCCAATGTTAAGTGTATGTTCTGCTCCCAAACAGGTACTCTAGAGGCCAACTCTCGATTTAAGGCAAGTAGAGCTTTTCAGAGGGAAACCAAGTTAGGAGGAATGGACATTAATTTGCCTCTGCAAAACACTTCTGAAGCAGGGAAGTAATTCCAGTGTATTTGAGGGAAAGGGGTGTTCAAGATTTACACCATTTCTTTTCACAGCATGGATGGCATTTTTTTAATGTAGAATTTATAGGTAAAATAGAGATCTAGTCCCACACAGGGCATCTGCTCAAGACATCAACAGGAATAATAACAGAAGAGAAGACAGGCAAAGTACCCCAGTGCTGTGAGGTTTTTCTGCTAGCTGATTCCTCACTGATCCTGAAATCAGACAGCGTTGTGAGGACATTTTCAGTTATACAATGGGGAAGATTTAGGTCCAGCCATAAGCTTCCTATTTCCTTCCTCTAAGAGCTAGCTGTCAGAGAGGCTGCTATTGCAGCTATCCATCCAGATGTTTGCCATCCTTATTACAAATTTTCAGGAATCTTACAACACTTACATACTCTACAGCTGTCTGATGTGGCAGCTATCTAATACCTATGTTGCAGACAGGAAGAACAAGTTAGGAGGGATTAAATGATCTGCCTAACTTCCCACAAGACAATGCAGGTGTGGCTAGAAATCAAAACTCCCAACTTCCAATCTTTGATGTTACACTAATCTGCTTAGATGCTTTGCTGTAAAAAAAGCAGTAACGCATTTGTTGGTAACTAGTATGGGCACTCCCAATCAAACAGAAAGATCAGCATATTCTAGAAACTGTTACAGCTGATTTGTCAGCTGAACCCCCCCTCCTTTTTTTTTCCTGGATCTTTCTAGAAGGAGAAAAATAAAAGGGAAAGGCATCTGTTCATAACTGCAAAGGCTTCAGCTAATGAGAGCAGAAGTCACATTTTATATTTTGGCAGTTAGGAGTAAACACTATTATTAAAGCTATAATAAGATCAGCTAATGTATGAAATATTAGTGATGTCTGAGCACAAAGTAAAGCCCTCATCTCTTTAGTTAAAATTACAAAATGATTAACAGCCCAATTAAAAACATTTTTGTTTTTGACATGATAAATTATACTTTATCTATCTATCTGTAGATATAATTGATTATTTTATCCGTTTGCTGTTGGCTGTCATTAAAAAAGACAGATACCATGGTTTTCTGGCCTCTCTCCTGCTGAGAGAAAGAACAAATCCTGCTATTAATGACAGACAGCATCATTATGAAAAAATTCCATTTGCCACTAGGCAACATAGCCGAGTTTCAGTAATTATTGTATTAGTCAAGCTGTTGAGAAGTTCCATAAAATTGAGAGAGTTTTTAAGGAGCATTCAATGTTATTTGGCAACTTTTGTGATGTAACAATTAAAACCATGCTCCAGGCCCCAAAATGTGCAGGAGATTGCCAAAATCAGATAAAACCTTAGAGGGCCCCTAACTCGCAAAGAAAAAAAAATCAAACTGTTTACTTTTAGGATCAGACATTCATCAACATTTGGCTTTTGTTTCAGCCAGTGTCAGATAATAACAGCACCACATTTTCAGCCGACTTCTAACAAAACTCTATTCAGTTTGATGTCAGACCTCTGAGAGTTAGCTGGGGGTGACACTAGCCTCTCCTTAGAAGAGGGAAATCTTATGGGAGCTGATGCTACCAACCTTGCTTGGTAGATCAGACACCTGGGAACACTCAGCAGTACCTTCTGGAGTGAATCATATCAGTTCTCCACAAGCGAGCACCAGGAAATCACTGGAGAGACATGCAAGTTATTCCTTCCTCTTGCATCTAGGAGCTGAGCCAGGCAACACCTTCAATTGTCTGGCCTCCAGGGGATAAAGCAGAAGTCTCCTGTCCATATATCCCATATAACCTGTCAAGAAACTGTTTAAAAAAAATATTTTAAAAAAATCACACTTTAAAACTGCTAAGGGAAATTGCTACTGAACCAACTTATGGCCAAGTTTATCATCCACCTACTTCTCTACAGAGTGGTGTTAAGCAATAATGATTTACATTGATTTGCAGTGCCAGAAGTGAAGGTACGATATCAGGCTTCTGCAGTGGAAGGTGAAGTTGGTTACAAAATGCAGACCTGGTTTAGCCTAATACAGACTAAAGGAACCACCAAAAGAGCATGTGTGTTTGTAAACAGGATTGATCTCACTCCCCAGAATAATGTGCCCAAGTCAGGAAGTCTCCACATGTCAAAGAACTGGGATGGGAGCAGTAGTTTCCAGGGCAGTCAAAGGGAGCTGGGATCTGAACACGGGATGAGGAGCCAGGATACTGTTGCTGTCACCAGGTAACAGCAGTAGGGCAGGGTTTAGCACTAGCATCCTGCCAGTCTCCACTTGGAACATGCCATACCAAATAGGGCAGATAAAAAGATACGCTGGAGGTTGTCATAATATGGTCTTTCATCACACAGCTCCCGGATAGGAGATGGCTGCCAACTGTTAGGGCCTGTTGACCTATTTAATAAAAAATCCAAACCCACAATGCTTAGCAATCATGGCTTCTGTCTGATTAAATGAGAACAGCAGCACAGCACTACAGACCAAGGGCCAGCCACCTGTGGCACACAGGCAGCCCTTGAACCATATGTTGCATTGCCAAGGCAAAGGCAGGAGCTCAGACTTGTGAGAGAGCGGGTGTGTGTGAAAGAAAAACTGCTCCTTTCTTCCAGTTCCAAGACTTATCTTGGTGCAATGCAAGGCAGGCATGCTTGAGTCCCACTAAGCTCACGAATCAGCAAATGCTGGGAGTTGCTGCCACATTTTCCAGCACATTTAAACTCTAGTTTGGGTCTGACAGTCGCTAGGGTGAATGGAGATGTGTTGCTATAGAAGTACAAACCCTAAATAACTAACTAGCTACTTTTTGGGAAACAGCATTGCCTTGCAGATTTCTTCAGCAGAGCTAAAGCATATATTTGGTAGTATTACATTTTCTTGGGTTTGGAGCTGTCACCTAAAGTGAAGCATCCTAGGTCAGCTCAAGAACTTAGGTCGGTATCTGTCAGTGTGGAGAATGAATAATTTCAGCTCTTATTCTTGAATTAGATGAGTAAGTGGTGCCAAATCTTCATCATATTAGACTAGTGCCAGATGAAGTCTTAAGAATTGTTTTAATATATGTTCTTTATTAGCATTAAAACTTTTATTAAAAGAATTACATTACAACATACATGCAAAAGATCCCTCTAAACTTAAAAAAAAAAATCAACTTAAAAAGCTGTATTCCTAATATTTTTTGTTAGTCTCTTTGGCTTATAGCTCATCTGAGCCATGAGTGAGGAAAATGCAAACGCCAGCACACAGTAAAGGGAACTCGGTGACAAAAGCGGGAGAGTGGAGCAGATTGGCTGTGTTTGTGGGTATTGTTGAGAACAAGACAAACTCATTGGAAAAAATGGTAACTTTGTAGTGAAATTGTGGGGAGTTTGGATCAAGGGCTACAAAGAAGGCTAAACTTCCTGATTCAGCCAACTTCCAGTCCTATAGTTCTTCTTTGGACTGCAGGAACTCAAGCAGTTTACACCCCAGTCTGGCTGTTCAGGCTCTAGTTTGTAGGTGCCTGCATCTCCCCATAGTTGTGCCAGCTGGCTGGTGCTGCTGTTCAGAAGGATGCCAGACGACTAGTACTTTAGCCAGCCTGATTTCCAGATGACTGATTTTTGTAGCTACCGCTTTAATTAAAATTTAAAGAATATATGTAAAAGATACAAGTTTATCACCTGCTAACACATGCCACAGTCGGCTCTCGGTCAATCGGCATGCAGCAGACAGAGCTGCAGACTTCTCTTCCACACTACCAGTATCCAGAGGAAAAAAAGATTAGTCCATCTGCTAAAGCTATCAGACCCTCTGTGCTTCACAGTATCAATTCCTATTTATAGGATCCAATGCCCTCTACTGAGCAGAACAATAAAAACCATTAATGTGTCCTGGGCCGCGCAGAGTTACTGTTAAGGTACAGCAGTATTAGAGCTGAACAGTTGGAAGTCTACCTCTCCCCTCCATGTGCACACATGTACCCATTGCCCCATCTGCCACCAGTGTTTCCAGGTTATTGTAAAGCAACACATGGAAAGTATCGAGGAACTTGCAATGGCTACAAAGCTGTCAGAAGAGTAACATGTCACTTTCTGGAAGGGGAAATCCATGTGGACATATGGTAGTCGTGAAAGGAGCTGGACTAGCAACCTTGGCAGGCTTGAGTCAAACAGAAATGTTGCTGCTTTGCCTTGATCTTTATTTACAATAAACGCCTCGGCTCCAGCTCAGCATTTTATCTGGGAACAGCCGCCAGTGTTTCTGTGACCATGTTCCGTCTCATTGGTGCACTGACATATTTACATGCAGGCCGGGGCCCGGGCAGCTGTGAATAAGGGGCCATATATCAAGAGAGGAAAAAGGGATGCAAAGACGAATTTTATGAAATATTTTCCATTTTTCTTTGACTTGGTTGTGCGTTTTGCTACGGACCATTGGGCACTCACTCTGCACTTGGACACTGCTCCATGCAGTCTCGCCTATATTTCTAGTTGTGTCTACATGGCAAGCCTAGCCCCGTACCTGAGGCAGCCCACAGGGAAATGGAGATTACAAAAAAAGAAAACGCTGGGTGGGAGGGAAATTTCCTGCCCTTCAATGTACCCCAGGAAAGAGAACGATGTCTTGTAAGTCACCAGTCTTTTCTGATTCCTGCAGGACACAGGCTGTTGCATTTTACATCTGAGTGCCAAAGTGAGGAGAATTATTTCCACTACTTTGTGAGGGAAAACAATCAAGTCCCTTCTACAATGTAAGGAGGTCATATCATCTTTGATTTCTTCTCTGGGCAATGGAAAGGGTTAATTCCTTGCAGTGTTGACTTAATTCTTCCCTTTTTCCCTGTGGGTGACTAACAGGTTAGATGTGTTGACTCTGTTTAAAAAGACAAACTTCAGACATTATATCAATGACATTGAATGCGCAATAACATTAGAAAACAAACACAGAGGGACCTAAGGAGTCTGAAGGCATCTTCTGGCCTTTCTGGGCTGACAGCACAGCGTGGCCCTCCAACCTCCACGTGGGAAAACATCACGTAGCACAAGAGAGTTTACTCCAAGTGATCTTCTTGCCTTTCAAACAATGAGAAGTCAGGACCATTGTGAAGCTGCAAACCTGTTTCAAAAGAACAGGCCATCTCTCAACCAGCTGAAGAGGGAAGAAAAATCAAAAAAATAACCCAGAGAAAGAAACAACTGGGGGGAAAAAAGGATATTTGACTGGAATAACTGCTGATGTCTTTTCTCTGGCACTGACATCCTAACAAAGGGTGTGAAAGTTTTTTCCCCCTCTATGTTTTTGCAAGACAAAGATGGAAAGAGACCACTGCTTGTTTATTCATTTATCTTAGAGCCTCACTAGCAAGTTAAGTCACTTGCAAATAATTATACAAGGCTCAGATTCATCCCACTGGGATGCAAGAACTGCACGCTCCCTTGATAGCCTATGTGAGATACAAACCAGCATGTGGAAGTACTTATTTCCCTCTACTGTCTATTTAGGAGGTGTAGGGGAGAGAAGCACAGTTCCAGTTACGTCACTTTGGTTTGGTCTGAAAGCTACGTAGGCCTAATTGATCAGTTGTAGGTACTGCTTACCACAAATGTGTACAAGGCTTTGATATAACAAGTCTCACTTCAAAGACTTGTTAGGCTTTGTGCATGTGTCTCGTCCTAAGTGTCACAGTACAGGCAAAATAAACTACATGCCCCACTGCTGCCAAACCATAGATTTTTCTGAATTCAGCTGTGCTTAAATGGAGCTGAATCAAGGCAATCTCACCTTGGATAAAGGGCCAGCAGTTCCCAGGAAGGTATCTTCTCCACTGAGTAAAATGTCCATCAGCATCGTTGAAGAACCTTCTCAGATGGCTCTCTGGAACTCTTTTCTCTGGATGGTTTCATTACCTGCACTGGAGCAGCTGACGTTGCACCGGAAAGGAGCACTGGAGGTCCTGAAGCGTGCCCAGAGCTCAGCAGGAGACTGGCAGTGGAAAAAAAAACCGTCACCACTTTAAGCTAAGACATGGGGATCATTTAGTGACTCACCCAAGATCACACAGATGGTGCTTACACCAAGAATTAGACCCACCAAACCATCCAACACCTCTGGATTGTTTGTTGAGGATTAGAGTGCCTCTAGGAGTCCATTTTAATATATAAATGTACGATTTGGAGCTGTGATGGAATGGTAAATTAAATACTGAGGAGTTTGTCACATCTCTGTTCAAGCAGGCTAACATTTCATGTAAGGATTTACATGCTTCAGACAGTTGCAATCATCTTTTGCACAAATAATTTAAGCTTACTTCGCCTGCTGTATTCTGATTTAAATTTTTATTGGAAATATAAATACCTATGTCGGTCACCAAACCAAATAAAACAAACATATTGAGTAGGGTCTATGATAGACTAATATGGAAACAAATAATCTGCAAGTCTGGTTTTATTTATAAGCTTATTTGAGTTTTTACTCTAGGCTCATATTAATCGGGTTTGTGGTTTCCACATCTGTACTGCTGATGCCCAGTGCAGACAGCATGCCAAGTCGGACCTGGGCATCCTCCAAGCTCTAAATGGAAAACAGATGCTTCAACTCCAGCTACCTCAAGACAAGCAGGGCAAGTAACTTACCAAGTAACCACAGCGGGTGCAGGAGGCAGAGCAAAACTCTGGGGAGCTTTCTGAGGTGCCTGCTTGCAAGCTTCTTGCTTCTGACTTGCTCCAGGGGCAGCCAGGCTGCCGCCTGTATTATATTTGCTCTTTCTCATGATCAAGAGATACCAATTCCCTTTGCAGCCTCCCTGTTCCTCCAGCTGTAACTAGAAATTCCCAGACTGGACCCAGTTCACGGTGTCAGCTAGCGATACATATTCTAGAGAAAGATGGAAGAACTCCTGCAGATGATGGCAATGCAGTATGAATTCTTTCCAGAACCCTTGATTATTTTTAATATTTATAAAAAGCATTCTGAATGTTCGTAAGAGCCATAAATACATATAAAAAAATGCCCATGCCCCTTGTCAAGCCAAAATGGATCCAGCTGTTCTGCGGTGCTGGTCTCTGATTGTGGAGAATCCTTGTATTAATGAAAGATGTATAAAGGGAATCCCAAACTAGAAATATGATCTTTGCTAAAGACTGTTCAAATCAACTATTAGAGAATATTTCAGGGAAGAACGTGAATACAAAGCCGATTCTCAATACAGCTGAGATGCAGTTCTGAAAACCCATCTCCATGAGGACATCTGTATCACTTGCAGACACTTTTCAGAGCGAAGCTGCTTCCAGACAAATTCTGCTTTGTGCTGGTACAGTATCTCCAGAGTTTTGTGCTAGTATAACTGCATCACTGTAAACCCATCCCCTAGGGTCTAACAGAACCTCATTACAGTATGAGTACCAGACCTGCTTCTTCCTTGAGCACAGCAGGGAGGCCAGTATGCAAGCTGTAGCAAAATTACATATATGACAGTGGTGAGAGAAAAGGAAGCAGTATTGCTGGCATAAACCCTAAAAATTTGTCAGGGGCAGTCAAATTTATTTCCTATGTACCCTCTGATGGCCATCCAGCAACCTCTGCCACCTGTAGCAATTCTCTCTTTTCCGACAATTTTGACAAAAGTGATGCATAGAAGTACCATAAAATATGTTTTATCCAAATTACCATAGCATTGTCTGTGTGTATTGTTCATACAGCAATGCCACGATCAGTTTTAAGAATTCTGAGCAGGGAAACAGGGTGTATATATAGGGATAAAGAATTAACAGAACCTTAGTGCCCTAGCCATGTTGAAGAGAATCACTCCGTCATCCATCATTCTCCTCCTCAGAGAACTGCTTTACCCAACACGGCTGCTCCACTGGCTCCCAGGCAGAGGCAATTGTTATGAAACCGAGATGGCAAAAGAGCAGTGTCTGATAACAGAGAGGCAGATCTGTCATCAGCACAGAAGGCAGTCATTCCTTGTGGTGGTAGCTAGAGAAAAGAAGATGCAATTAACAATTAGCTTTGGTAAGAGAAGACAAAACCCTTTAAAACGTAGTTTCTCCTGCAGCAAATCAAGCCACAGACTTGGGAATTAATGGTTTGAAGTCTTGGTTCTTGCCTTCCTAGATACACTAGAAGATGAAAGAGAGTGTGAATTTCTCCTGACACTTCATTCTGGCTAGCTAAGAACTGGGGCTTCGCCATGGAAAAAGGCCATCTTGCAATAGTTACAGGAAATGAGAATAGCTTTGCAGCGTTTCCAAGCAACTCCAGCACACCTTCAGCTTTGTATTAAAATACAAAATTCACACAAATACACAGTTCTCACCCAGAAAACAAAAGGGAAGCTTTTCAGTGACTGTTGCAGTATCTTTCCTTCCCATCCTCCTGTCACAGCTCCCCAGTTTCTGAAGATAGAACCAAATTCACACAGAGCTCTTACTGTGTTAAACAGGCTTTCCTTTCGTAGGTTTGACCTCCGAGTTGCATCCACCTCCTCCTAAACTTGGTTAATGGTTCTGGAATAAAACGGTCATGCCAGTTACAAAGTCTATATACAAAAACTGAAGGTTTAACTATATTGCTTGCTTCCAATCAACTCTCTTAATATTGCTGCAAGTGCAGTCCTCGTAACAACTTACCCAAGCAGCTGTGTCCCAAAGCAGTGGGTCTGTTATGCTGTAGGAAAAGGCATGCTTCACAGAACATTATTCCTAGACATAGATCATACACGTATTGTCAAGTGCTGCCTCAGAACGATGGACTGGATTTTTACCTTAGAAATTCCAGCTATAATTCAGATCTGTTTGACTTAGTTTCCAGCAGATACTAGATCCATGTAATTCAGATTAGCAATTCAGATGATGATATCTTCCACAAGCCAGTACTTGAAAAAAAGAATCAAAATTGTTCCCAGTATTTTACTAAACCTACAAAAAAAAGGGTTGTATATTGTTAAAATATTTTTTTTAAAGATTAAAGTACATCTAATGACACTATCAGTTGTTGCCCACTTGACAGTTTAGGCACAGCTTGGTCTAAACTGGCACAATGGCCAAAGCTGCAGGTTTTGCTAGAGCACCTAACTGTTACGAGCTCCATGAGCATGCTTCTCTGCTGGGGCCACATCCAGAGATGTGCAAGGAATATCAACTAACATGCCATTTCTGGTGCAAACTCAGGTATCTTCCTGTCCCTAAAACACTGTGGGTGTGGATTAAGACTCTCAAATGGTGTTAAAGAACTACCTTGTTTTATGATTTCACAGTCCACAGGTGTGTGAAACCAAATCCAGCACAGCCCACAGGCCTAGCTTAACATCCCATACAGTATGCCAGCCATTCTCTCCTCACTCCTTCACGATCAATTTGCTTCTCTGTGCTGTCACAATAATTTCTACTTCTATTCTCCAGCTTCTTTTTCTCCTTTGTCCATAGCGCACTACTAATTATTTGTGGTTGTAATGATTAATTTCACAACTCACACCTAATTTGACCCTAATAACTTTGGCTGGAAAGTGGCAAAAGGGACAATTCCTTGTTGATCCAGACAACTTATCACCCCAAGAACACAATAAAAAGGCAGAGCTGGTTATCAACAGGGAGATGCCCGTTAGTATTTTTACAGGCAGAATGTCGGGAGGTCCCTTATCAAGCAGGGAGAGAGTTGGCATGTACTCCAGGCATGCAGGGGGAGGCAGACTGCTTTCAGCCTGCAAGGCCACACAATATGGGAAGTGGTCTCTTGAAAGAGGAGTGGGAAGAATGACAGATGGTTTGTGCCTGTGCGTTTTTTTAGAGGACACCAGGTTCCTGCCATGGGAACAGGGTGGACAGTAAAGGCAGCGACTAGACGTGAAGAGTGACAAAGCAAGTCAGCCACGGACAGCCCATGGGAGGCCAGAGGAAATGCACCATTAGTCAAAGTTGGAGGAAAAATAAAATGCGATGACAAGCGGGCCATTCATGTGCTTCCCCTTCAAGGACTGACTAGACCCTTCGCAACTCAAAAGACTCAAGTATCAGCTTCTTTTTCTCTTCAGCCAGCCTAATGTGCACTGGCACAGTCTGAGAAACTCCCTTGTCACTTATATTAATTCTTATCTTGTTGTTCTTGGCTACACTTCACTGAAGTACAGTGAGGGAGAGTGCTTCAATCAATAATGTAGATCCAAGTGAGCACCTCCCTCTGCTGCTCTTAGGCATCAACTCAATAGCTCAAAGCAAACATTCACCCAACTTGTGAACTTGGGAAATATTAGGACTTTCTAAACTAGATTGTAAGACAATGAGGTGGCCTCACAAGGATGTTTAAGCCCCACACATAGACAATCTCATCACTCCAGAGTAGCTTTCTGTGCTTTGAGAATTTGCTACTTGACACAAAAAAATGCAAGACCTTTGAGCTCTCAGCAATCACAGTGACAGAGAAGGTGGCCTTGCATTTCACAAGCAGATTTGTGGATGCTCCACTTTGCCACTATCATGGAAACCCTGAAGCGCTGTTGTCACAGCTTGTGAATCTGATGCACTTTGTCATTAAGGAAAGAGATGTTTTTCAGAAGGTCCAACTGTAAGCACTCGCAAATGGTTGGTCTCTTATTCTTCAGTGGGGACTATACCACAGCTAAGGATAGGACTTACTTAGAACTGCCTCCTCTGGAGCTGTGGCACTTCCAGATTTGGAAAGTACAAGGGATATAAAGGAAGCTGCAAGCAGAAATGCCCTCTTAAGAATACATTAGACTCTTACTCCATCCAAAGGGAATTAACTTAGTAACACTTAAACAGAGCTAAATGTAACTAAGTAAAATAGAATAAGCATCTCACAAAAATGTGGAACAAAGAAGAACACAATTAAATCCCTAATTGAGGACAAGAACCAAAGTCCTGACCTAAAACTTCAAGGTATCCTGGACATACATAGAATGAACAAGGCCAGAGAGCAATGAAAGCAAAGTCTGAAGTGTCAAGAGAATTCTCCTTATTTTTCCTATGTTGGCAATATGTCTAAGAAATAAACTCAATGAGAATTCAAGAAGCAAAAATCAAAACTGCTCTCATGATTTAATTAGATCCCTATCTGGTGTAAATTACATGCTTAAAATAAAGAAAGAAAGAAAAAAAAGGAAAAGAAATCCTTTGACGATCTGAGAGCCGTTTCTTAAATCTCCAAAGCTGCCTGTATTCTTTAAATTGCTTCCTGTTATATGGTTAATAATCTCTGCTTTTTACATTACAGGAATCATTCATCTAAGCTAGCCAAACTGAACAGCGCTGTCAGAGTATGAACAGCCTGCTGCCCAAACTACAGTGCCTAGCAAGATCTTTGCAATTATTCAGGAGTCTCTTGCCAGCAGAACATTAGTTGACTCCATTTCTCTAAGGAAAATGCTTGGGTTTCCTGATATTTTCAGCCGTGTTTGTACAACTTGCCTTTGTGTGAAGCTGAAAATTAATGCACTTCCTTTTGATCCTCAGAGAGAGAGACAAAAAGGAAGATTATCAAGATCAAATAAAAATACCAAAGCTCAATCCTTTGTGGCTGTTGAATAAAGGTGTCTAAATAAATATGGCTGTCCACCACTAATTGTGTTACAAACCAGGGTGTTACGTATGACAGCTCAACCTCCTGCATAAAGCTAAAAGGTGCTACATAACCTGTTGCTCTGACACAGTGTGAATAGAATATCGGTTGGCTGCATTACAGTTCAATCACACAGCAGCAAGAGACAAAAATAAAACAAGCTTTCAGTTTTGACTGTTTTGTTAGGAATATGCAATGGAATAATATATTTAGGTCTTGTGTCACAGGGAGCCTGCAAAGAAGGGAACATATTTATTTATTATCTTGATTTCTGTTTAAAGCCTAAAAGCTGCCTTTTTTCAGTTTTCTTTCCCTTGGTATTTTATTTTACTAAAGTTACATAATATTCTAATAGACAAAGACTGATCAGGCATCTGCAGTCCTTTTGGTTTAGATTTGAGTTATGTTACCACCTCACATAACCTTGGGAAAAAGAAGTCTCCTTGTGAAAGATTTAAGAAGAGGGATCTTGCTGTTCGTTTTCCTGCCAAAACAATGAAGAACAAGCCTGATTCCCATGTTGCTTTATGGTAAAGGGAAGGAGGACAGAAAAAACCCAACAATCTTTCTGGTCTTCATATGATCTGAAGGAAAAATACGGGAGGTGATGCAGAAAGGGCGAGTATCTTTAGAGCTCATCTTTCATTGGAGTATAAAGGGTCTCGTTAAATTATGGTATTCGTATATTGGACACACTCTACCACAAACTACTGGGACTTCTCCCTGGAAAAATTTGCCCCCACCTCCTCCTTGGTTCTGGCAGGCTGCAACTCCCAGTACCTCTACCTAGCAAACAATGCAAAGCACTTTGTTCAAACAAGACTGGTCTCCATTTCACACTACCCCCCAGGGAATACCCACTTTTCTCTTCACACTGTATCTTTCTGACTGATGCAATCAGATTCTGGAAATCTGCCTTATAAGTTTATATTCCAGCTTCTTAGGGATGATGTTAATTTTCCACTGTAGGACCAGAAGATATTAAATGTGCTAGATCTTGTCTATAAAAACCAAACAAACAAAACAATGGCACTCACAGTACTTAGATGCCAAGCTTAGAAGTGGACTTCAGTGAAAAGCTCTCCTTGCAAAGAAAGTTGAGTGGTCGCAAAAAAAGACAATCTCCTATCTCCAACAGTGCATGACATTAGGTATTTCACAATTACACGATGAATAAATAAATACGCATCTTCTTACTTATTCACATGAGATATTCTGCTTAATTTCTGTACCAGCTCACCATTCTAACTGTTTCCTTCCTGAATCTATGGTGTAGTACTAAGCCTTTCTATTGCAATGGCCAAAGAGTTCCACTATATCCATTAAAGGTTAGATAATTTTGTTTCCCACAGCAAATGGGATCCCAGTCATGTCCCAAACTGAACATCAGTAGTTGGAGTGGTGTTTTCTTAAGGTGCACATAAGATTAAAGACTGAAATCAGATGCAGTGCTGCCAAAGCCTTTGTAATACGCATGTTTTTCATGGCAAGATGATTGACAAGAATTGCAGTGAGGTGCTGAAGGGAATATTTCACCTGGCCCATCAAAACTCAATGTAGAGGATTAGAACTAAGAAGAGCTGACAATATTGACTTTGAGCGCCACAACGGAAACATAATTAGCTCTTTGACATGCAGTGGACAGAAATACTCAATTTTTTAAAAAATCAGTTAGAGTAATTACACCATATCTGCTGCATGCTGCTGTGGAAAAAAATCAAAACTCAACAAACCAGGTCTGCTCTGCTGTTTCCTCTTTTCCCAGTAAAATACAAGTTTGGCACTAGAATAAATGCATGCAAACTCAGCCTTTCTGCTGGAAGAACATCAGGAAAACTTTGTGCATAAAACTAAAAAACCTCTCCTGAAAGAGAGCACACAGATCTGAAAGAATGAAAAAGTCAATGAATTTTATATAAGTTTACTTATTGCAAAACAAACTGTCTGCACTATGCTTATTAAAGGCATATTTCATTGCCTAATCATAAATGTCTATTGTACCTTTTATGTTTTGAATCATAATTGCAGTCTGTTCCCCAACTGTAATAATGAAAGACATTTTGGCATACGCTTATATTGATTCCCCTTTAACAAAGCACTTAAGACACATACTTGCATCCCACTGAAATTAATGGCTAACATTAACTTTGAGTACATTGATTTCACTGGGATTTAGACAAATGGCAATTTTTATGGGCACAAAATTGCCTACTTTGTGGATAGGCATGAGTCTCTGAAGAGAACACCTCAAACTCAGAAGTCTGTACAATGTGCAACTGTTCCGGTTAGAAATAAATTACAGTATGGCATCTATGTTTTTAGCAAAATAACCAAACGAGGGGAAAAAAGTATACCTACTGTACTGAAATACCTTTACCAGCTCCTGGTCTGGAATAATCGAAACTGTAGAAGCATTTTCCAGTAGGTATAACAACACACAGTGCATGCATAAATGGGAAAAGGCAAACCTTAATTGTATACAATACCTTCTCATTGAGAACAAGCTAACATTAGGTAGAATATAAATAATGCAGTATATTCAGCTCCTAATTTATAAGGAATACTGTCTATATGCATGTCTGTTATTCTTGTTTGCTTCAGGATTAAGTGGTGTGTGAAAATAAAGACGAAAAATAAACATTAAGAATTATGCTTACCTTATTCAACTTTTTAGCCACTGTTCCTAGCTTCCCGACTAGTGAGAATCTGCAGTGAAACATTCCAGGAAAAACAGATTAAAAATGCAGAAGTAAAAATGCCTTTAAATACAACAAAGTCAATATTTCTTTTCACCATCAAGTCCAGGGCAAATACTGAGGTAATATTAAACGGACCTGATTCAGCAGCTCAGCATCACCTGACTTAATGGGGGCTTCTCATCAAAGTAAGTGGATTTAAAGAAATAAAAGAAAATTGAGAAATTCAAATAATGTACTTCCTTTCTTTTCTGACACAGAAGTTTCTCAGAGTTTTAAATGTATTTTGCTAGTAATTTCCTAATTAATTTTCCAACATTTTTACCTAGCAGTACCATCAGCTACTAATTGGCTTTGCTGCAATGCTTTTTTTCCACTACATGTTCTAGTTTAAAACCTAAAGCAAATAGCTAATGCAGAATAGTTTCGCCCTGTATGATACTCTGACCGCACTGTATTTCAAAGGAGTTTTCTCTTGATGAGTCTTCAAGAAGCATTCCAACACCTATGGACTATGACAATACCTGTTAGACCTCATTAGCTGGGATAAACAGGAGAGTATTTTAAACCATACTTACCAAGTCTAGAAGTTCTCTTAATTTAAATTAAAAATAAGAAGGTCATCCAACCTGGAATAATCTCCATGGCTACTTAGTTTACACATCAGAGACAGACAGGTATCAACATTTCCTTATTAAAAGGTCTGAGTCTCTCTAGTCCTTTGTTTCCTTAACACATACCTCAACAAAGAGAAACAGCATTAAGATCAAAAGAGAAATCCTGTGTAAGCAGAAGCCGTGTGTACAAAAATTAAACAAATACAATCAAACATTTACTAGAAAAAAAATATCTTTATTAATTCATTAATTCACAACACAATAAATATTGGGATCATACATATGAGGGACCCAGCAATACTCAGACTCGTTTGCTCCATGGTATGGTTTGACAAACAAGTCCTCATTATCTGGCATCCTGAGAAGAAGCCTGACTAATTTATTTCTTTCCCCACATTTTCACATATAATCAGTAATTTGCAGCATACATGAGTCATTTCAGTTTACATTAGTCAGGCTTTTAAAAAAGATTCTCAAAGACCATCCCTGGCAAATCCTTCAGGAAAAAAAGCACAGTCATCGCAGCTGCCAATATTCTGTCTTGCTGTTGATTCTGACATTAGGGTTATGTAGGTTTGAATGTATGTTTAGTTTTAACTCAGGGGGGCAACAATATTTTCCACTAAATGAGGAACAGCACTAGGCTACTGTTCGAGATACAGGGTTAACTTTCATGCAGTCCACTCAGCAATTCTAAAACCAAGAGAGTTCTGTTATTTCTGAGAATGTTGATATGCCTTAGTTTCACACTGCATATATGAGGACACGTTTCCTTGAGACCTCTTTACTTATCCCAAGTCATTGTTTTGAATGTTATGATGAATGAAATTAACTCATCTTTCCACTGATTTTTCTGTAGGGGTGGACAACTCAGGCTGCGGGATGCATCAGTAGGACAGAGGAGAGAAGCAACTTTCACATGGCTAAACATCAATGTTTTCTTTTACAGGTACAAAAGGAACTAGAAAAAAAAAATCTTGCATGCATACACATTACAGTTGAGTCAGAGGTGGGATGTTTCTCACAGCAAAGTCTCTGTAGACTGAGATGCTCAGTATCTCAGTGTTTTGAAATATTAAGTAAAACATTAAAAAAAACCCCTAATTTACTATGGCTTTTTAACATACAGAAAAATCTAGTAGGGTTTTTGGCTGTATCATAATCATAAGACCTTTATGAAAGGAAACAGGAACTTCTGAATGTGCAGGTATGCACACATTTATATAGAGATATAAAGTTTTCAGGATTTCTTCTAAAGGCAGTTGCAATATTCAGGCAGTGTTTCAACTGCACTTCCAATCAAAGTATTTCTTGTCAGCTATAAGCCTATGGATAACTTCATAGATGAAAAATGGCATCAGCAGATCTGATAGGGGATGCCATTTGCCGTCAAACTGTATCACTCCTCCCTCTTTTACAGTCTAGAAGTATTAGAAAATTTTGTAAATAAAGCATTTAAGATTTCTTCTGTTGTTAAGTCAGAACAAATATTTGGAAATGGCATATTCCAGTGTCAATAAATTCCAGTGTGATAAATGCTATATGTCATATTTTGGAAGGAAGCTCTGATCGCTTTTTATCTAGTAGTTTCTCTGACAAGTGGAATTCTCACGGGGAAAAAACATTTCACACTTAAAATAAAGCAACAAATGGTCTGTGCTGCACACTGCAGCAGTGAAATAGCAGTCAAAAAAGAAATAGCAAAGATACACATGATAATCAGACTATTCTTCCAAACTGTGCAGCAAGCAGAAGGACAGCTATGAAAATATCGAATTACACACACAAAAACACCGATATAAATTAACTGCAAAAAGGATACATCTTGTTTCACCTCAAGCTGATCTCTCCTTTTCCTACATGTACTATTCTACTGTAAAGGGTGCAAGAAACTAAGTGACCATGCATATCAACACGTCGGCAATTGCAACCTGGATTGAAATTTAGTGCAGTTTGTTTTGTGTTTGCCTTTGTCATGCTACCGATTTACCAGAGTTCTGCAAAATAAGCTTCATTATCAGATTTCTGTTTCTTTAACGCCACAAATTGGCCAGCAACTCCCCCTTCTGGACAGCAGGAAAATACGCAGATATTTGCAACAGATTGTTTTCTCACTCTGGCCAATACTCAAAAAACAGCTTGCAGATAATTGTTCCTATCTTTGTTCTGAGCAGGACCATTTCTTTTCTAGATCACTGCTTTAATATAGTTGCCTTCAGTAACATGTTTTAGTAAAGCCACGCCGAAATCCATTCAGATGTAGTACCAAGTTCATCAGTGAGAAAATCTTAAAAACAAACCAACAAAAATGTATCACTTATCACAAATGTATCAGATTTCTGCATTCTATAAAACAGAAAATGCTGCATGAGTTGAATTATTAGTGGGTTTGCTTCTGCTTGTCAGCATTACTTAATATATGGTGTTCAAGCAGTAATCTGTGGGATGTGTCAATTTAATTTGAACTGAACTGAATTAAAAATTTCAAGAGTAGGCAGAGAAGTCACCATAAAATTCAACTCTTTCTTTAGCACCTCTGAGCTCATTCATTCTCAGCCATCACCATAATGTTATGACCAGGCTGCCACTGATTAATCCATTGGGATTCGTCCAGTAGCAGCACAGCTTCAGTGACAAGTGATTTTCTATTAAATTCCTCTCCATATTACATTTTAAAGAAAAAACACAGAGATGACTGCTTACTCATTGTTCCACACTCCGGGAACCTGTTCCTACTAGTGAGTACAGAGTGTCAGTGTTCAAGATTAGCATCAGTAATGAGCTATCCAAGTACTCAGGAGAAAGTATCATCACCAAAATTCTAAGGGAGGCCCTGTTTGATTCCTAGCATCTGTGTGAGCATTATGCGAGATGCTTCTGGTGGCAGTCAGTCATGCCAACACGGAAACTCAAATGACAACTGTTTAATTTGTAGATGGCCTCAGATGTCACTGGTTTCAATTGTATTTACATATATAAAACTGTGATTATTCCCTAGCTCCCAGCAAGAGAAGAGTTACAGGCACTTCGAAAGAAAAGATTTGTTACAGCAGGACTGCGCTGATTTTAGAACTGTGATGGTGCAAGGACAATTTCTTTGTCTGGCTGTGAGAAAAAGGTGTCTATAGAGAGAATGAGAAAAATTCCTGGAACCCGAACCATTAAAGCTGTTTCAACTCTAAGTGCCCCTTTTCTTTACAAACATATTTTGTGCTTTTTTTCCTTCTTTCCAGGGATGGTATTTAACCTCAGCAGCCTGTGACTGTTGCATCCAAGCCAGAACGCTTTGTAATGCGCAATTTGGTAATTTCTTCAGCACAGGTAGGGTGAATGCCAATTGTCTTCATTAATTGAGGATATGTAGCACCACATCTACCAAAAAAAAAAAAGAAAAAAAAAGAGACTCGTCAAACACTGTTCATCTGAAGAAGCTAAAATGTCCTAAAACAAAGTAATTCTGCACTTGTCCATTTTATCAGGTAGAGGAGTTGCGTTTATTCTTCAAACAATGCTGTCTATTATTTCTTAGGCACTTACACAACAACATTTAAACGCCCAGCTTCACAACACTGTTAGGTAGGAAAGAACTGTCATAAGAGTTGAGACAGAGAGAATTAAGCAATTTACCCTAAGTTACAACTGAGCCCATGGCAAAAGACATATGACAAAACTGCAGCTTTCAGCTTTTCTTGTACATACATGTGTGCTTCACTAACTCTGACTCCAGATGGAAAAAAGTACACATACACACAGGGAAGCAAATCTTAATTAGGATTGCTGGCAAGAACCTGCTGAAGGAAGGAGTACCAGAATATTATTCCATATCTTAGAGAAAGTCTGGTGCTTATGCTGAAATTATCAATGTTATAAGTAGGAGGAAAAAGTCTCATTTGAAAGAAACCAAAACACCAAAAAAACCCTTGAGCTAAAATTCCACTTGCTTAATTCCTTTACTTGTCCAATAACATTCTTAGACTTGATGACTTGTCTTTCAGCTGCTATTCCTGGCAGCTCATGCTGTAAGAATAGCTGAAATGGCTCTAAATTTAAGAACTGTTTCAAGCTCTCTATGGAATAATGTTCTCTCCCTCTACAAAATACAGCAGAGCCATAGATGTCTCCTGCTGTCCCCACCTACATCCAAAAAAGCACCAACAAGCAAAAAATCATTGCTGAGCACAGATGTTACTGGAGTGCTAAGTGAGGAGGGAAGATGAAGAATCATCTTTTGGAGAGACTGAAGAAAGACCTACTATTTGACAAAGGAGAAGAGCAGCTCTTACAGCGGGTGCTCTACATTGAAAGCTCTGGATTTATGAAATACAATAGAAACCAATACAAGAATCTGACCTGCTGAAAACCTCTTACTGCGGCTGAAGTTTTAATTTCCCTCGGGCAGGGTAGAAAAGCACTCCAGTTTCATGTGCTTCCTTTTCACTGGTTATTTTGGACAAAACTTCAAAACAATGACATCCTAAAAAATGCAGTTTAGAATCTATACCACTGGCAATTAATGGACTACAAACACATGTTGAAAATGTGCACTGAGGGTACACTGCAATCAGTGATTTCCAAGATATTCCTCACATGATACTTGCGGTCCTGCCTTAATCCATTCTGCTTTTCATTTATGCTAGTCACTCACAACTGTAAGAACAAAACTGCAGTAAAATGGTGATGATATTTAGGCAAATGAACTAACACCACAATTGGGGGTGATTTCTTGTGTCCCAGCCTACTTTCTTCAAAGAGGATATAAAAACTTCCATTTAGTAATGCAAATATATGAATCAAAATTTCTGAAGATGTGAATCAGCAATAAGAAGGGAAATGATAAAACAAATAAGAAATAATTGTAGCACACAAGAGGAAAAGCAGGAAATCTCCATTTAACCAGAGTACCCAGAATCATTCCTTACTCCTTCAAAGGGAGAACTCCTATATTAGTATTTGAGCAAAATCTTAAACAAGACCAAATCACAAAGGTTCACCTACTTGGGTAAGTTTTTTACTGCAGTTATCAGATAGCTTCACACAGAAGTACTTCCCTCTCCCATCATCCTACAGAGGTTTCTTTCTTCCCTTACCATATTATGGTTAGCTTATACCCCAGAAGTATAAAAATTCATTAAAGTCCTTGCTGAGCTTTTGAGGATCAATGGTTGGGCGCATTTAAAGATGAGATTAGAAAAGGAAATGCTTGGCAGGTGTACAGAAAGGTTTTTATGAAAAGCACAAATATCCTTTTAAAGAACTGACTTGCAAAACTGTACAGTGATTTCCGACCCTGTGCATAAAATGCAAAAGAAGCTCCACTCTGAGAAAACTAACGTTAGTAAGTTACTGCACAATTTCATTTTTTGCTTTAACTATATCGAGCCAACAATATATTTCCCTCAGTAGTTCCTTAATTACATACAGTATTACGGTAACTAAAACCAGTGCATCTTAATGAAGAGCTGTGGTATTTTTAGTGAAAATATGTGCAATACTACAAAAAAGTCACAAAAAGCATGGATTCTTTATAGTGTTGCCAAAATTAGGCAGCTATCTTTTATAATCTTACAATAACTTAAAAAGCAGGCTTTAGAAGCTAGAAACATTCTTTTGTACTTACTTGATTCCAAGAGCAAATCCTTGAATAACTTCGCCTGCATTTGGTCCAATGAAATGGAGGCCAAGTATTCGTTGCTCTCTCTCTCGTAAGCACACCATCTGAAAACAATACATTACATAGAGATCTTTCCTTAGAACATCTAAAGATAAGGCATGAAGCTGAATTAAAATGAAACTGAAGTGCCTCAAGATCCTAGTTCAGCTGTTTATTCCCCATGTGCCAAGAACTTATGCACTTGCTTAAATCTGACTGACTTCAACAGGTCTCGCTTGTCCTTAAGCGCTTTCCCGATTCAAAGCTTTATTAGTGTGTATCTTTCAGACTTCAGAGAGCCACTGACAATAATAATTTGTGGTAAACTGAATACTTTGCTGTTTGTCATTTGTATGAAATCCTCAAAATACCTTCTGTAGCCTAGGAACCAGGCTAGTGTTATTTTGACAATGAATGGCCACCTTAGAAATTCTCGAAGCCTGTGTGGTTATTCTCAGCAGCTAATCAGCTGTATTTCCCAAGATGACTACTACTAATTATAAGGTATTTTGTACCTTTGTGATTCAGTCACTTACAGTAGCATGTTTGGTGAGATACATTTGCCACATAACCAAAAAAGAAGTCAAGCCTCGGAAGCAGCCAAAGATGAAGATGAGTTAGTAAGTATCTGGGAGGGCTGGAATCACTGCACACTTAATTTTTGTTAGAGAAATTAATGAAAACTTTTAAATTCCTTTAAGGACACCATCTTTATAATTATGAAAAGTCAGTCACTCCCTGCGTCCTCCCATCAAGCATTAAATCATCACTAATCTAATAGGTTCTGTTATCAGAGTAAAGGCTTGGAGTCTTCAATTATTTCATTAGGAAACCCAGGAACAGCAGTAATCTTGACATGGTACTTTAAACATTGAGGAGTTTGAAACTCTTGAGATTAATGTTTTGAGAGTTTTAAGGACTATATTCAATATCATCCAACAACTGTTATTACTTCGCCCTCAAATATTTACTTTCATTGACATAATTTAAGGGGAATAGCTAAAAAGAAGTAGCATCACCTTAGTTACACTGATACCTGGGACAGTTAAGGTAAGGTGCTTACGCAAATCAGATGTGACAAAATATTGTTAGAAAAAATGGTTGCAACTATTGAGAGTGGATAGTCCTTGCACAACACAACAATAATAACATAGTAAGTTGTGATGGACCTACAGAAGTTACTACATTTATTTAAAAAAAGATTGTTTCCTGATATTGAGGAGAAAAGAAAGAAAAATAAAACTGTGATACATTCTACTAACGCTACACTTCTCCTTACCTAAGATTCTCTACTACAGGCAAGTGCATCGAAAACCTTTTCAAGAC
Organism: Mesitornis unicolor; assembly: GCF_000695765.1. NCBI lineage: Eukaryota > Metazoa > Chordata > Aves > Mesitornithiformes > Mesitornithidae > Mesitornis > Mesitornis unicolor. The sequence goes on from NW_010207399.1 coordinate 28,728, forward strand.
TGAAGCAACTGGACTGCTTTAGGAGAAGACACATTTCAACACTTTGGTCTAAACCAGGAGGTTTTTGTTTACATGAGTAAGACTAGTTACTCGAGTTCTGGAAGCCTTATCCTTAATTTTTTTCTAAGGTAGCATGATTTCCCTGAGAGATGGCAACTCAAATATTACATATAACTAGTTAAGAACTTTGCTGGGGGAAGCAGAGATTAACCTGTATAGAATTTGGAATATTTCTTAGGAAATATAGTTCAAAGACGGTATCAATCAGCAGAATGTCAGCTCTGAAAAATGCTAATATCTGTAAAGCAGTTTCAAGATGCAATGGGATATGTGATGAATATTAAACATTTGAAGTTACGCTAGAGAAACAGGCTGTCACCAAGAAAGGATCTCGTCCATCTTGACAGGTTTTTTTGCCAAACAGTCCTTAAAGCTGGTTGCACCATATCACTTGGTTCAAGTTAAAAGCTCACAACACTCACTTTCAGATAGCATTGAGTTGCATCTCTTTCAGCCACTGTAAACTCTAAAGGTTTATAATATGCATGGTATACCTGGTAGGGAAAACAAGAACATTTTGTGTTAGAGAGTACTATTATGTAAAAGAAACACCAAAACAAATTTAGTATTATAATGACTACTATTACCATATATTTAGAATATTGTAGTAAAATATTTATTTATAACCTGCTCATTAAAGAAAAATATGGAAAGTACAGTAAGAGTTTAACGTAAGCCTTCCTTAGAGAGCCATTAGATGAAAAACAAAACTGAAAAAACCCAAACCAGTGCCCCAAATTAAAAATGTTAGTTTTGTTTCTTGAAGCTTCTCCCAAAAGCTTAATACCTTGTTTACTGACAAAGATTTCCATATCTACAATAATGTATACCACAAGACAACGCAAACTGTAATTTTTGCATTCTGAATAGTAAATGCTTATTTTTTCATTAATTATTTTGACTGGGGCTGCAAGCTAAATCCATCAGCTGAACTTGCTCTCCAATACATACGTAACACCAGCATCTTATGACACCCATGCAAATTGTCTGCCTTAATCAGATGAGAGCAATCGTTTTACAGAAATTTGTATCATTCTAGATGGCAGTAGCATTCAGAAGCCCAGATAACAGTTCTGGAACGGATTTTTTCAAATACAAACTATATTTCAGAATCATAAAAGACAGAAATAATAACTGACTGGACATGAAGCACTGAGCTTTGTATTTCCATAGCTTATCAAGTCATGTTTCAGTACCTGAAAGGTGCCTATAAGAAATCTGAGGAAGAGCTGTTTACAAGGACAGGTAGCAATAGGACAAGGGGTAATGGTTTTAAACCAGAAAAGGGTAGATTTAGGTTGGATATTAAGAAAACGTTCTTCAATATGAGGGTGGTAGATCACTGGAACAGGTTGCCCAGAGAGGTGGTGGAGGCCCCATCCCTGGAGATATTCAAGGTCAGGCTTGATGGGGCTCTGAGCAACCTGATCTGGTAACACTGTCCCTGCTCACTGCAGGGGTTGGACTGGATGAGCTTTAAAGGTCCCTTCCAACCCAACACATTCTATGATTCTATGTGCTGACAGTCTTTTTGATGATTGAATAAAGGTTACACAATATATCTTTGAGGGTGACTTGTTTGAATTTTGTTTTATTATATAGTGATTGTGAATTACTTCATCATGAGTACCTCCATTTCATTCCACATATCAGAGGGCTGGGTATGAATACATGCCATAACAGAGTTCTTCTTCAATATGCAAAGCTCAGGCATATTATATCAAGACATTCTAGCCACAAAGACACTTGGCAGTTTATGTGAATGTTTCTGGGGACATCCCAAAATTTAAACTAAAGAACCTGACAAGTAATTCTGACAAAAAGAACATAACTGCTATTCAATGATGCTGCAAAATATAACTTTAAAAATGGCAGCTAGTTTAAAGCTGTCATACCTTATCAATAATTTATGCCCACTAGGTAACGGTTTCCATGCTGACCTGCTGCAATACATTTAAAGTCCTGAGCTTTTCTGAAAGCACCAACTCCCCAGTTGCAAACATACTATTTTGGGGGCCAAAAATTTTGCTTAGCACAACAGCGAAACTTCTGTCTTTTTATAATGCAACTCTGACACCAACTATAAAATTAAAAATGTTTTCATACTTCAACATTATCCGGTCCATAACACTGTACGGCTGCTTCTTCCGACAGTCCAACGCAACCATATTCCAGGGGAGTGAAAACTGTAGTAGGTACCTGCTTGCAAAGAAACACAAGTGTTACTCTTGAACCATATGATGCAGCTGCACAGCACACACGGGAGACTTTTGCATGAGTGAGAAGTGTAGCTCTGTCACATGCACCTACTTTGGCTACTGTCAAAGCTGGATTCCAGATGACTAAATGCAATTGCCTTGAAAATTCTTTAGAAAACAAAAAAGGGTGCAAGATTTGGTTTTTATTATTGAAAAAAGAAATAACTCACATTGTCATAGTCCATCAGTTCTGAAGACTGACCAAAAAGACGCTGAGCCAGCAGTTTTCCTGCAGCTATTGCTGTGGGTGTTAATTCAGGACGGCCCTAAGAAGAGAGCACAAAGCTTTGTTTTAACCGAGAAGTAGCATCCAAGGATTTCTTCTGGGACAATGGTCAGAGGAAAGCCAAATCTTTGGCATTCCAGTCAAGTAGCCACATTTCCAAATAGATAAGGCAGTAATAATTTCTGTCCAAACATGCTTTTAAGTCTCTGAGTTTAACAGCTGTCTTGACTGGGGAGGAGGGGAGGGAGAACAAATGCAACGAATGTGTCAAAACCTTGTATCTTATCATGTCACCCAAAGCACAGGACAGTCACATGCTAACCATTTATTTCCCCCTTTCTTTCCATAGTAAGTCAAGAAGAATTTTTTTAGATTTTTTTTTTCTTAAAGCAGGAAAAGCTTTGTATAAAGCAACAGTGTTTTTATAACATCAGACCTTCTAAAAAAAGTCGTCTGTCACATCTTTACAGAACACAGGCACAAAACGTAGCTATTTGTAGGCGCTACTACTGCCTTCCTATCTTGGTCCTAAATCGGAGAAGGGGAACACTATTTTGCTAGCAGTGCAGCCTGTAAGTTGAGTTGGTCCTGCTCTCAGATTTTGGTTTTAGAGAGGGAGATGCAAAGGATTGCTTTTGGCAAATGCCAACTTCCTGCAAGTGAGAAATAGAATAACAGGATATGACCAGGAGATGCTCCAGTTCAAGCTCTGAGTCCTGGCTACTTATGACACCCAAATGACCTGTTAGAGAGCAGTGTAGGGGAA
>NW_010207400.1:0-1213 GCF_000695765.1 Mesitornis unicolor
GACGGCACGTTCCCCAGGGAACCAGAGAGGAGCCCCCAAGCTCCTCTCCGAGACATACAGGGGAGCAACACCGAGCAGAGGGCATGGCCCAAGAGCTGCGGCCATGGGGCAGGCTGTCCCGGGCCATCCCCTTCTCAGGGCTGGACCCCTCCGAAGCATGAAGCCCTTGGGCAAAGGGCTCCTGCTAGGTCCAAGGAGGAGGTCAGGAAGCTTCTTGGCCCTTGGCAGGCCAAAAATTTCAGCCCCAGCCCCGTCATGGGTGGCATCCAGCAACGGTGCACAGCTTGTACCCTCCCATGCTGCCCTGGGACCTGGCACCATGCACCGCCCCACAGCATCCCACAGGTACCTTGGTTTTGGCTTGAATGGGGCAAAGGGCTCCTGCTAGGTCCAAGGAGGAGGTCAGGAAGCTTCTTGGCCCTTGGCAGGCCAAAAATTTCAGCCCCAGCCCCGTCATGGGTGGCATCCAGCAACGGTGCACAGCTTGTACCCTCCCATGCTGCCCTGGGACCTGGCACCATGCACCGCCCCACAGCATCCCACAGGTACCTTGGTTTTGGCTTGAATGGGAGGCCCTGCAATTCGCACGTGTCCATTGCGAGCCGCACAGTGGAGAGGGGTCAGCTCGTCCTGGGGAGAGAGGAGGGTTCAAGGGCTCAGCACGGGCAAGGAAGGGCAGGACACCCCCAGGCAGGACAGCAACAGGGATTCTGGGCTTGTTGGCAACATGAGGCAAAACAGCCTGCCCTCAGCCCCCAGCACACATCCCCTGCAGCCTCCTCGCACTTCTGCACGCACCAGTGAAAAACCTGGTCCGACCCCTCCCTCACCCACCCATCAACTTGGCAGGGTGTGCACCGGGCAGTGCACTGGGCAGTGCTCTCAGGACGCAGGGAATTCGAGGAGGGACACGGGCTATGCATGTCCTGGTGACTCGCAGGGGCCTCACCTTGGTTCTTGTCTCTATCTGCGCCCCGCGGTCCAGCAGCAGCCGCACCATGATGATGTTGCCCCGGCGGGACGCGATGTGCAGGGGGGTGATCCCATTCTGACAGAAGGAAAGGGCACTGTGAGAGGGTGCGAACTCACCTCTGCTGCAGCACTGAGATGAAGTGGAGGCACAGCATCTCCCTGCACAGCAGCGCCAGCCCCTGCAGCCATCCCAGCTCCACTCACCTGGGGGGTGAAGTTGACAATGGCTCCACCGGGACGC
>NW_010207400.1:1244-10419 GCF_000695765.1 Mesitornis unicolor
GGGCCACGCTGAGGTTCTCGTAGTGAGCTGCGATGTGCAAGGGGGTAAATCCAGTCTAGGGGAAAGAAGGAGGGATCAGCCCAGCCAGACACATGCTCCCTGCTAAAGGGATGAGTAAATGCAGCGTACCAAGCTGCTGTGCTCCCCGAGGATGTGGGAGAGCTCCCAGGAACAGGATGGGGAAGTCACGCACCTTGGAGAGGACGTCGGCATTGGGGTCATTCTGCAGCAGCACGGCAGCCGTGCGGGTGTCGTCGTTACGGGCCGCAATGTGCAGGGCAGGCAGGCGGACCTTACCCTTTGTCCCGTAGTTGATAAGGTGAGCAACCACATTCTCGTGTCCCTGCTGCAGAGCCACGGCTAGAGGCGTGAAGCCGTCCTGCCCAGGAGAGGCAGGTGAGAGGAGCGGAGCCGAGGCGCCCGGGGCAAAAAAACGGCAGCCCCAAGAAGCAGGTCCCCAGGGTCCTCCCCAAGGCTCTCACCTCTGTGGCTACATTCTGGTTGGCTCCATTTTCCAGCAAGAACTTGACAACTTCCAGGTGGTTTTCCTGCGCTGCCATGTACAGGGGTGTGAAGCCTTTCTGCAAACACAGGGCCATGCACATCAACACAACTCTTGCTCGAGTTCCTCCTTGCAGACCTTCATCCCATCAACACCCACACCCCCAGCTCAGTGAACTGGGGCAGAAGCAAACACAGTGTGGGAGGGAGAAAGGAAAAAAAAAACTGGCAATGGTGGAGCAATCATAGAGAGCTGGAGCCCGAGACTCCCCACATCCAGAAAGAGCCAGGGGATGCTTCACAACAGCCGCAAATCCAGGAGTCTCCTCCACTCACTGACTCCCTCTCCCTCGCTCAGGAATGCTTCTCCCATCAGGAAAAGGCCGAGGAGATCACAGCCCCACCAGTCCCAGGAAGGAGGGGTGGAAGCAGGCACGGTGTGCAGAGCAGAGCCCTCCCCACCGCCCACACGCTGCTCTCAGGAGCCTGGCAGAGCGGTCCTTGCCCCTGGCCAGGACCAGAGACTGCAAAGGGCTGCTGCAGCACCCATGCTGGGCACAGCTCCCACCATGAGGACACCACCACCGTGCGTGCTGGGTGTTTTTCCCACCCCAGCCTGGGACGCCCTACCTGTGACTGCGCGTTGACGTTGGCCCCGTAGTTCACCAGCTCCCGGACCACGTCCCGCTGTCCAGCCAGGGCAGCAATGTGCAGGGCTGTGTTTCCCTTCTGAAAGACACCACAGGGCAGCGCTCGGGGGCTGGAGCAGCCCAGGATGACGGAGGGGGGGAAGATGGGCCTGACACGCGCTAACACACGTGCGAACAGCACAGCCGGCCAGGGGAAGCTGTGGGGATGCAGCCCTTGCTCCATGCCCCATCCCTGCTATGGACCAGCAGCTTCTCTTCACATTTGCTGGCCAGGGAAGAGAGTGATTTCATCTTTCCCATGAAGTTATTGGCAGCAAAAGCCGTATGCACTGTCAGGTTCTGTGTATCTCCAACACCGAGAGACACGGAGGGGAGGGAGGGTGGGGGAGCTGAGCTGGCAGTCTTCAGGCAAAACTGCAGCATGCGCCCTGGTAGCCAAGGCATCCCAGCAGAGCTACGGGATGATAAGCAGGCTGGAAAATGCAGACAGAGTCTCTTCCGTCTTGTGCCTTTGGGTGGTGCGGCAGCATGCCAGACTCTGCTCTGCGCCCTGAGCCTGCCAGAGCACGGAGGGGGGGTGATGAGCCAGGCCCCCTCAGCTTTCACAGCCTCTCCAACGCTGCTGGAGGCTGCGCATTTGTCAGCCCCGCTTGCTTGCGCCACGGTCGCGCTTATCAGCAACGGGAACCACACCCCGCCGCGGTGATGCAAGGAGGGACCGATGTTATTTACGGAGCACCAGCGCTCTCCAGGCTGCGACAGCGGCACCGAGGCCACCTCAGCGCTGCAGCGCGCAGGGGCTGCCCTGGGGCAGCGAGGGCTGACCTGAGCAGCAGCCAGCACCCAGAATGTGAGCAAAGACAGCACTAGGACACGGGGTGGCTTCTGTCACCCCCTCCCAAGCTCACAGAGGCCCCATAGCCTAGGGGTGCCCAGGGCAGCTTCAACTACACTGAAATCAGAGCCCGGTCCCCAGGCCCCAGCTCAGCAGCGCTGGGACCGGCACAGCCCCGCAGGGGCAAACAGCCTGGTTCCCCTGGGGGTCCAGCAGCAGTGGTGGGGTGCGGAGCTGTGACTCGTGACCAGACATCCTTGTCCTTACCTTGGTTGTTGTCTCCAGAACGATCTCCTTGTGCAGCAGCTCCACCACCATTTTCACATGGCCTTCCTTGGAGGCCAGGTGCAAGGCATTCAGCCCATTCTGGGGGGACAAAAGGTGGGAGAGTGGCATCAGTCACCAGCTGGGCCTGGAGCTCGCTGGGAGCCCCCTCCCCTGAGCTTCTGTGTAGACACAACTGCGGGCACTTGGCCCGCACTGGGGAAAGTCCAGGCTGGAAGGAGCAGGAGCCACTGCCTTGCCCTTGAGCCCAGCACTGGCATCCAGCACAACAGCCGTGGTTATCTCCACACTGCCAGGGCAACAGCATGCAGCTGAACGCAGAGCTGCTGTCTGACGCTGGAGGTTTCTCCATGAGCAAAACACGCAGCAGCCATAGATGATTTCCTATGGATTTTCCACAGCTCAGCCTGTTTGGTGCTGTGGGCGCCGTTTCAGCCCTCCCTGCTTGTGACACATGCCTGATGTCAACTCCTGTCTTTGCTCCATGACTTTCCTTGGGGTGCCCCTCCCCAAGATCGCCCACCTGCAGTCAGGCTCTTCAAACCTACAGCACAGAGCTGAGTGCTGCGCGTGGCCCAGAGCAAGGGTGCACCAGAGCTGCTTCGTGAGTGCACACACAAACCTTAAACGTTAACGCTTACAGTCAGGAATGCAGTGAGAAGCTCTGCCTGGGACAACCATTTTATCAAGCAGCAGCCGAATTTAACTCACAACAGTTCAGAAGCTTCCATTACAGCCACTGGTTTCTTCCTGGCTGTGCAGGCTGCCCCATCCCGCATCCTCATTCAGCAGAGGCCGGCTTTGCCCAGCACTTGTCTGCAGGAAGGGTGCAGGGGAAGCGCTGGTTGCGTGCTGCCAAGCCCCGCCAGCTCCGGGAAGCTCCCCGGCTGCTCCAGCGGCTGCACGGGACCATCTCCACTCATGCCTCAGTTGAGCTCCCCTTTTTTCTACATGTGGCACTGGAGCACTGGGAGCAGAGGGCTGACCCAGGCCCCTTCAGCATCCTGGGCTGTCAGCGCCAGCATCCCAGGGCCTGCTAAGACAGCTCCGTGATTTCTGACACCTAGACGTGAACAAGAGGGCTGGGATATTTGCTGGCAAAGAGGTTAAATATTTGCAGGCAATTTCATACGTCAGTTTTTCCCCGTGAGGCAAGTGTCCCTCGTCCCTCGGTCTCCCGGGTGATGCGCTGTGCTGGCTCACCCCTACGCAATGCCAACACGTGGTGGAGCCGCCAGTTCCCCGGGAGCACACAGGCCTGCCCAAGCTCTCCACCTCCCAACCATCTGCTCCGGCTCCTATCGAGTACTGGAAGGTCACTTCACGGAATTGCTTCATCCCCGCCTGAACACACGGAGAAGAAAATGCTCGGGGAGGCTGCAGTCCCAGCCCTTGACACTCTGGTTAAACTTAGAACTGCTCCAGGTCTTGTCACAGTGGAACAAGGTTTTCCACCCTCTCTTGCTCAAAGCAGCAGCTATCCAGGACCACAGTCGCAGTGGCACAGATTCTTTTCCTCAACTCTGATGACAGCACAAAGAGCAAAAACCTAAAACTCCTCAGGCTTCCTCAGCACACCAGCTCCAAAGTGCCCTGCACAAAATGCCTGCTTCCAAGGAAAATGAAGTGGGAATGCTGCAACAGCACAGAACAGAGGAAACACTCCCCAGCCAGGCCTGGCTGCACCGAGCCCATCGCCTCAGTCAAGCCCAGCTTCTTTAAGCCACAGCAACACAGCCCCGTACAGGCGGTCACTGATGGCCTCACAAGTTGGGTTTGTGGCCACAGACACACACATCTGCTTGGTTGCACTCACACAACAAACCGGAGTGCAAGGCCACAGATGCTTGGTTGCTCTCCTCAGCACCTATGCACTTTTATGCAAGAGATTCATAAATAACCTTTTGAATGCTGAAAACCTGTGACGAATCATTATTCTCTGGCCCTACAGCAATGTTTCTGCAATGTTTGCAGAAGATCGTTTCCCAGCGGCCCATCGATATTCCTGCTCTGGGAACAATGCAGGCTGTTTTGCACATTTGCTTTGCCTTGACAGCTCATCTGACCCAAAACCGCCACAAGATGTGCTTAATTTGAAAGGTGCTGTATTCCCAGAAATCCCAGCCGCTGGCTGCCAATGCGACAAACGCAGCCCTGAGAAAACACAAAGGCCAGGGCTTTGCCTCAGCCTGTACCACAGCGGGGCTCTGCCCAACAGTGCCCATCTCAACAGAGAAACAGAGACATCTCCTGGCACCCGTCTGCTAGCCCATCTGGCGAGGGTCCCGGCCCCAGGGTGTGCTCGTCCTCAGGGCTGCAGCTCCTCACGGATGAGATGAGAGCATGTAAGAGTTCAACGCATGAGAGAGGTGGATGATGAAGGCGCCGGTGCAGGTGGCAGTGATGAAGGGGATGGAACCGGTGGGATGAAGATCAGATGGCATGTCAAGGTCTCTGCACTTGAGTAAGAATACAGGGCCTGTGGGATAGGTCTGACCACATATATCCCTCTTTATTCTATACAGGACATGTGAGGTTGGACCTTTCCCACAGGTCTGATATTCCTCAGAAGGAAACCCCAAAGTGCCATCTAACCTGAGGGAGATGGCAGGAACCAACGCAAAGGTGTCACCAGGCACGGTGCCTTGTGCTGCTGCAGCCACGCGCCTCCTGTCAGGGTGTTAAACAGCTCCCCTGCCAGCACCAGAAGTCCTGGAAACAGGACTCGTAACCGGGCAGTGCAGAGCGCTGGCGACTGACCGGCCCTGCGGGTGAGGAAGTTCAAAGCCAAGTCCCTCAGCCTGGTGCTAAGAGAGTCTCATGTGGCCTCTCCCCTTTTCAAGCCCCGTACATCTCCAAAATGGCTGTGGGGCCAGAGTCTCTAACCCACCAACAGGACTCCATGGAAAAGCACATCTTCAAAGGCCTCTGAACATTTTCTACCTCTTCTCCCTACAAGACCTCTCTGATCTAAATCCCGTATGTCCCCACTCAGCCCCAGGACAGAAGTCTTTGAAATATCTGGATGCTGATTGTGAATAATCCAGATAGTACAGAAATGAACAAAATTAGCATTTCCTGAGCTTTTCCCAAGCCGCCTCTGGTGTCCCAGAGAGGATCCTGCAAGCTGCAGTGTGCCTCGGGGCCGCAGGAGCCCAGTGTCTCTGCACGGTCCCATGGACGGGAGAGGGGACAGTGACATTTCTGAGGACCTGTCTGCAGGAGCTGCACTGCCCGCTGCAGTGCACAGATCTGAACGGTGCTTGGTGTGGGGACTGGATAGCAAACCAGGTGCACAGGCATTTGTGGTACCCACTGAGTCAGCCTCCCCGGCCCTGCTGCTCCGGAAAGCAGCTGGCAGCGTAGTCTGTGCCCCTGCGCAGCCCAAGTCCCCTGGGCCCCTCACTGCAACACCCACCCCGATGCAGGCTGAGCCGTTTGCATTTGGCAGCCACGCAGACACAAAATGTCCCATCGATTCAGTGCAAACGGCTCCCCTGTGCCTGCAGCTCCCCTTTCCTGGGGCAGAGCGGCCTCTGCTCTGGGCTCAGGGGGCTCCAGCGCCTCCCAGAGCACCAGGACTGGCATTTTGCAAACATCCCCTGCTCATGCTAAGCTGCGGCTTCTGGGAATCTGAAAGCCCGAGCACTGCAGGCGAGGGGAATATCCCCAAAAGCATCACCTGTGACCCAGCCACCACGCTGCTCTCTTCACAGTGGGCAGCCAGTGGCACATCTCCACATGAACCAGAGGTGGTACCAGAAGCCGTGTGGGTTTCACCTACCTGGTTACAGGTGTTAATATCTACCCCATTCCTGAGGTGATCCAAGGCTTTGTCCAGATTCCCGGATCTTGCAGCTCTCAAGAAGCTGGTTGCAGCATCGGCCTTGAGGAAAAGAAAGAAAAAGTGTGAGACTGAGTCCCCCTGCTCTCCCCATCACGAGCACAGGGCCAGCTCTTCCCTCGAGTGCAGAGAACACTACAGAGACCGAGCAGGAAAGGCGGAGGCTGGGCTGGCCAAGGTGGGAACCGAGGAGCTGAGGTGCCCCAGATCAGACAGGCTGGGAGCTGGACGGAGTGATGAGCATCCAGGTTGACAGGGCAGGAGAGGCAGGCGAGGTCTGCAGCTCATCCCAGCACCATGTGCAGGGCAGAGAGGGAGCTCTACGGGGACCCCTGCAACCATGGCAGCCTCCCTCAGCCCAGGAAACACCTCTGTGCTCGGCTGAGAGACTGCAGTGGTGGATGAGGTCTGGACAGAGCTGCGGTGAGCCCACCACCGCTGTTGAGCCGCAGTGACTTCAAGTGCTGGCAGCAGCGACAGCGACCCCAGCCCCGCAGCCAGGAAAGTCCCAACTCTCGCTCCCGACAGGAACAAGGCAGTGCCCCCTGTCCCACTAAAACACAACCACCCTGGGCAGGGCACAGCAACACTTTGAGCAACATTATTTAGCAGTGTAAGGCAGCAGATGAAGACCATGGGATGGCTCACCAGAGGCTGGAGAAGAACAGGGTGGAAATGCAGCGATGAGGCTCTGTGAGGATGGGACCTTGGACCGGGACCTAGGAGCTGGTGTCTGCCTGCTCGGTCCAGCCCAAAGGGCTCTCTCTATCCAAGAGCCACGGGACATCCATGACAAGGGGCAGGGCACACTTCTCTGCCTTCAGCTCCAACAGAAACCCAGAACCCCTCCTGTCCCCCTCACGGACTGACCAAGGGAACTCCTGTGCTACAGAACCTATGTGTCCCGACCCCCCTGTGCTGGGCACACCCTGCAGACCCCAGCCCAGGCTCCTGCGGCGGTGGCCCGGTGCCATGGCCCCTCCTGGGGCAGCCCAGGGGGCAGCAGCACAGGCGGCGGAGGGCAGCACCTCCATGCCCTGTCCCCGTGCGCAGCCGCCGCGTGCAGGGGGAACACATGCTGACGGCACAACCTCCTGTGCCAGCTGGCTCTGCTGGCCACCGCCACAGAGGAGAGCCCCGTGCATCCAGGAGGAGTCCCCAGAGTCACAGCAGAGCTCTGGAGGGCAGAGGAGACACGACATGGCGCCGGGGTGCTCGGATGGTGCGGGATCATCTGCTGCAAGAGGCAGCACCAGCACAGTGCTCAGAAGCGCATGTTTGTCCTCAGGGCCCTGCGTGCTGCCTGGGGTCCAGCGAGGAAACACTGACAGCTTCAAGCAACAGGCTGAATGCAGAGAGCATTTCCAGCTCCAGACCCTGCTAGAAGCCTCGACATCTCGGGTCAGGATCAGTGAGGGGCAGCACCTCGGCAACGCGGCCCCCACGCCAGCCGCCGCGCAGACCTTCGACAGCAAAACCCCCTGGAAAGCTAGCGCACGGCGCAGCCACGGGACACGCGCAGAGCTGTGAAGATTAAAATGTTAAAACTCTACGGGCTCCAGCAGCAAACGGGCTCCCAGAGCCCCAGCACGCCCAGCAGCAGAGACCACAGGCAGAAAGCAAGCAGAAAAGCAAAGCAGAGGTCTCTGGGCATGAAGGAGAAGTGCGTTGTATACTCACAGCCACGTCTGGACTGGACCTGCCCTGTCGCGCTGCCATGGTCCGCACTTGGGCTGAAACCTGAGCCTGGCGTCCCCTCTCTCCCTCCTTGGTTATCGACTCCCCAGCTTTCTGAGAGCCAGTGAGTTACATTGCATTCTGTCTAAAAATACAGGCTCCCTCCTCGCTCCAGCGCAGACCCTGCAGGGATCGCCAGCCGCTAATGGAATTTGTTCATTTTCTCTCCATTATTGTGTCAGACAGGATATTTAATATCAAGGCACCTTCGGAAAGCAGATGACTGCTGCCAAGCGCAGGGAGCAGGTCAGAGCTGCAGGTACCACCTCGGGAACAGCAGAGGATGAGCAGCCCCGCAGACGTGCCCAGGAGCCTGGTGTTTCACAGGTAACACCACAAAGGAGAGGGACCGTGGTCGCCCTGACCCTGGGGTGCTGGGGGCCAGGCCCTTGGTGAGTGTGCTGAGGCTGGGGTGCTCCAGGGGTGCTGAGGCTGGGGTCCTGCGGGGGTGCTGAGGCTGGGGTGCCGTGGGGGGCTGCCCTCCCGCTCCCCATGCTCAGTGTGCACCTCACAGAGACGCACGGAGAGGCAGGACATCAGCCTCAGCAGCCAAACGTGTAGCCAGAGAAGGGAGAGCTCAGCCCAAGGAGTGAAAGCAGAGGAAACACCTGCAGTCAGATTGCCTTTCTGATGCCGGCGTGCACACCGCCTATCTATGCTCAGGGTAGCAGGAGATGCAGAGACCCTCTGGACACAAGTAGATGTGCATCTCAAAGGTGAAATGCATCCCAGGGGTACACTACCAGCGTGCCAAGAGACAGGCACACGCATCGCACAGTCACCACCCGCGAATAAGCACAAAGTGTGGCACGGGCAGGCGACTGCACCGCTGGTGTTTGCACACACACACAGTCACTTGCTATCCACGTGCCCTGGGATATGCAGAGTCTGTCTATACTGGGTTCCCTTTCTTCGGAGTTCGTAGTGTTTATTTCCATTCTCCTAGCAATTATCCAGGAAGGAGCTGTTCCAGGGGAGAAAATAAACTGCCTCAATTGCCACCGTGGACCTGCTGCTAAGCACCCACAGTGTCCTGCGCCACAGATCCAGGGACATTCTCAGGAGGCTGCTGCCAGCAGCTTCCCAAAGGAGAAGCCTCAGGTCTGGACTTAGCAAGTGCTCTAAAGTGAAAACCACAGCACAGCACATTGGGCTCTGCTTCTGTTCTCCTTGCCTTTCTCTTCTTTCAGGAAAAAGCTCACCTCATCTGCTGACAGTTTATTTTTTCCCCTTTCCCTCTCCTGGCCTTGATCAGTGTTTTTCTCTGTTCCTATTCACCAGTGTCTCCCTGTTCTCACAGCATTGCCCCATGAAGCATTCCTG
>NW_010207400.1:10450-13831 GCF_000695765.1 Mesitornis unicolor
GAGTGTCCTGGCCCCAGCACCCCAGCATGAGAAGCCTGGCCCAGACCAAGTCCATTGCACTGCAGCTGTGCCAGGTAATAAGCAAAGGAGAAATTCTGTCAAGGCAGAGGCCCAGGCTGGATTTCCACGGCCACAGTCAAGGGTTCCGAGATCTTGCTCCGTCTGCTGGCTGCAGCCCGAGCCCTGCTCTAATCTCACCCGGCAGCGCCCAGGGAGGAGCTCCCACCACTCCTTCTGCACTTCCTGATAAAGGAAGGGAGGGTCTCGACATCGCCTCTGTGAAAGGTGGCCACATTTCTCAGGAGCTCACTCCACACAAGCTGCTAATTGCTGCAAGGAGACGATTCCCAAATGCGAATGAGTTCAGGGACCGGTGCTGATCTCACCGTGTTTTCTGGGACACAAAGACCAGCACAGAGCAAGCCGCCACACAGCTCCGGACTGGGAGAAGGCACGGGTGCCCCTGCTCGCTTCACCCCTTGGCCCGCTTGGCTCTGCTCCCTGCCAGAGCCCGGGGACCGGCCACACTGGGCCACAGCGCAGGCAGGGGCAGCACCCCAGGCAGGGGCTGCAAGCACCCAGTGGCACCCAGCAGCCCTCAGCAGCCCTCCTCACTGCCTGCAGAAGCGAAGTGTTTTGATGCTTGAAACCAGACGATTCTCTGCTGGGTCGAAGAGCGGCTGGACCAGATACAGAGAGGGAAGGGTGGAGAGCTGGCGGTCACTGGGAGGTTCTTTTGAAACGGGACGTATTTTCTTCACTTTCTATGCAGTGGCATCGCACAGCCCAAGCTGCCCTGCCTCTGAAACATGCAGCAATACCAGGAATTCCCAGTCTCAGTCACATCATCCAGCTCCTGCCTCTCCCCTTCCCCGGTATCTTCCCATGCCGTGGGGAGCAAAACACATCCTGCCAAACAGCAGCCAGACCGCAACCCCTTCCTACTACACCATCATAGTGGTTTACTTTTAAGCAGTTGCCCAACCTCGGGATTTCTCTGGAGTCAGAGCTCATCTGGACCTCTCTGCCTTGCAGACATCAAGTGTCCAAGTCTGCAGGTGATAACCTGGATCCTTTCTCATCAGATGAGAATACCTCAGTCCTGGAAACATGCTGAAATAGCTGCTATGATTAACAGCAGTCAGAGACACCATCTAGTGTCTCTCCAAGATGATCAGGGAAGATCAGGAAAACTGAATCAGAGATTCAACTCAGAATGTCCAGAAACAGAAATCCCACTGCCCGCCTTACAGGAACTTTTTCTCCTATCTGTATTCACAGAAGGTTCATGCTCTCAGTGGTCCCTGCAGTGGAAACAAAACCTCCTGGCAAGTTTCTGCCCTCCGAGTAGAAGACAGCGTTCAGCAGAGCCCATCTCCGGAGAGGCCACAGCAGCACAGCCGCAGGCAGGCAGACAGCGGAGCACGAACAGGCACAGCCTGCACACCCAGATGAAAGAGAAAAGCAAAGTGTCGGGAAAATTCATCAGATAAAAGGATAAATCCATATGCCCAAATTCTGTTCTCTGATCATCCTTATCCCTGCCCATATGATTTCAGACAGATACATCCATGTGCCCAAGCTCTGTTCTCTGATCATCCTCATCTCTGCCCACATGATTTAGGACAGGTCCACCAACCTTAACAGGACTGATGAGTGTCAAGACACAAGAGGTCATCTCTGGAAGGCACTCGCTTGTTCTCATTCCATGCACCAGCCCCATGACAGCCCCAGGCCTCCCCAAGGCTGTACCATGGAGACCAATGGCTTTTATATGCTGATGGCACAAATGCCCAGCAGAAAATCGCCAGACCAGAATGCAAGGGTCTTAATCATCTTACAGCAGGCAGGAGATGAAAGATCTGCTCATGTTCCTGCGGCAAGGGGCTCACAGAGCTGGAAGAGAGCTCAGCACAGTGGCAGAGAAGAAACCCCCGAGCAAACGGAGGAGGGCCTCTGGCAGGTCTGTGGGAAGGGAGGCAATTTGTCAATGGGCACTTTGAAAGTACTGAAGCGGGGCAAGCCTTCAGGCACAGGCACCAGACTGGCCCCTCCATAATGACATGATCACAAATAACCAGCTTTCGGAAAGCCCATCTTTATGCACTCTGAGGAGGAGCGGCAGTTCTGGACTGACACTGGTGCTGCGGTTCAGGGCCAAGGTCAACTCGGTTCCTGCAGAGCACGTTCAGATACAGACGGCATCTGTGCTGCCATTCGTCTCCTTCCCCCCCTCACAGGTCCCCTTTGCTTACTGCAGGAGCTGGAACAGGTTCAGGACTGCGAGGAGGGCAGATAACAGAAACAGCTTAATCTGCATCGAGCAAGGGGCCTGGGAGCTGCCCCTGCGGAGCAGACCGATCCCTCTGATAAGATTCCCTGGTGCCACAGCCTACAGCTCTCTGCCACTTCCCCCTGCCACCCATGGATTTTCTAAGCAGCAGCGTCAAGACCTTGTTCTGTCAGTTCAAACCAGCACTTCCCAGTGAAGTGCAGTGCTAAATCCAGTAACAATGAGAGCAGAGAGGAACAGGGGCTGGTCCAGAGGTGGGAGCTGGAGAGCAAGGCACTGCTCCTCTCACAGAGCCAAAGCAAGGCAAGAATTAATACAGCTATCGCTGCTGCCAGCTGAGGCCACGCACACCCAGGGGAAAGCTGTCACTCTTCTTTGATGTTAGCAGGAGCCGCTGCTCTCTGCGCATCCTGAAAAAGAAAAGCTATTTTTAACTCACCACAAAATATCTAGACTGTGACTGAAGACAATGCACGGGAGCCTTTCGCTGAGGCACTGCACCTCGTCAAGCAACACAACACGGTTTACAGCTGCTGAGACAGGTGCAGCAGCACTGAACCTGCTTTCTCTCTCCTTTCCTAATGCACTTCCTCCTTGGACCATGACACGCCTCAGGCAGGGTGCACAGTGACCACCGGGGAGTGGAGAGGGCTGTAGCAGGTTGCCAGCGCAATGGTGAAAGCAGAGACACGCTCTGAGCCCGCCTGATGCATGCCAGGGACTCGGGCAGACCCTGCAGAGCAGCCTCCAGCCACCCTGGGCCATGACCTGGCACCCCGAGGATGCGCTGGAGCCCAGACCGAGACATCGGCGCCTGCCCGGTGCCTTGTACAGAAACGTCCTTCCCTTTTCTAGCGATGCTTATGAGCTGCTCCTCGTTTCTGCAGCCTGTTCTGACTCACTCTCCAGCAGGGCTGGCCCGCACCTGCTGTGCCTGCCGGCACAAGCAAAAGCGCCGGGAGGGGGGCTCTCTGCTGGGACGGGCAGCCATGAGGAAGCGCAGCACAGCCCCTGTGCCACGGCTGCAGTCGATCCACTGCTAGCAGCGATCAGCCGGGCCGGCCTGGCCGGTGCAGGCGGGGGAGGCG
>NW_010207400.1:13864-28691 GCF_000695765.1 Mesitornis unicolor
GGAGCCACAAGCCTGCCAACGTGTCCCTGCCAGCGGATCCCTGGCGAGGACACGCGAGCGAAGCCGCGGCCGCGCGGCCACCTGCTCTCAGCAGAGCGGGGGCTGCGCCGTGCCTGCATAGAGACGTCATCCTGTGCACCTGTCCCAGAGTTTCGGGGGGTAAAATAAGATAACACAGAAATCAACATTTACCCTTACAGTAGTGTAAAAAAACAACAGTCGGGGGCACCTCCCAAGCGCAAAGCAGTGGTGAGGACAAGGCGAGCGCAGCTCCGGGGAACCTTGCCGTTCTGGGTTCAACACCAGGCTCTGGCACTGGCTCCCAGCATCACCTCTGGCAAGTTCCCAGTGACCCAGGAAGGGCAGCAAACCCTCCCTGCTCCTCTATGGGTCACCGAGCTGCAGTCTTTTGGGAACAAGGGCCATTTTCTCTGGACCAGACTCAAGTCCATGTTACTGGCCAAGACGTACCTAAACTCCCTGTGCAAACCAGCCCCCTGCAAACTGGCCCGACTCCTCTCCCCATAGTGCTGCCCAGTGAGCCCCTCAACATGGCCAGGTACTCACCCTCAGGTAATGCAGGCACGGCATCGCTGCCAGGGACAGCCAACCCGCCCTGGGCTGCCAGGGTCTGCAGCTCTGGTCAGCCCACCTGCCCCACGCGCTGCAGCCAAGCCAAGTGCGAGCAGCCGGTCTGGGGCAGGTTTATCAGCCCCGTACGGGGCTGCCCCTATCGCTGCTCACACTCGCCTGCCTGCGCACTGGCACCACGGGGAGGCTCCTGCCTGGAGTCTGCAGATTATGGGGTGTCCCACGTCAGGAGTTCGGGGAGAGCGGCCAGGCTGGACACAAAGCATTTAGCAGGTGTTGTGCCTGAGGCACTTCATAAACACATCTGTGAACTGTAAACAGGGAGGACCCACGTGTGTGAGTCCTGCTCTTCAAACAGTATACAGGAAGACCAAACTTCAGAAATACAAAGCAAAATGAAACAGCTCTGTGGCCAGAACCACACCGCCACTTGGCTCGTGCTGCAGAAAGCAGACTGGGCCAGGGGCAGGCAGCAGAAGACCCCAGACCGTAACTGGTCTCTGCAGACCTTGGCTTTGCACAGTCCCAAATGAAGGACACTGAGATGGAGCTGAAGTGGCAAATGAGGTCTAGTGACAGCAGCCCCAGGCCCTCTGTAGGGCCCGGAGCCCACTGCAATACAATGAACGCGCCCCTTCCCCCCTTCTACCTGCACAGCAGACTCCTGCTCCAGCATCCCTTCAGGAGATCCTTGCTTGCAGCAAGAAGGCAAGGGGTCCACAGTGGTTGGTGCATGCCCTCTCTGAAAGACACGCAAGGGAGTCACACCAGTTGTTCAGAGGAACAGCGCTCCTGGACACCACTCCCGTCCCACCCTCTCCTCTGCTCAGGTGACGCTCGCCTGGTGCTCGAGCATCCTCTGCCAGGGTTTGCTGACCCCACCGTGGATCCAGATGCTAACGGGGGCCATCCTGACAAAGCACCGGGGGACCGCAGGGCAGCTGCACGGCTGGGTTTCTGCCTCTGGCTACCATCCATCCACCTGGCCCTTGTGGCCAGTTACGGGTTCAAGAAGGCCAAGGCACTTCCTTCTGGGCACTGGGGCCAAACCAGTGAATGCAAGGCCATGAGGTGACCACACCTGGCCAGCACACAGAAAAATGCAGCTTGTGACACTCGCAGCTTCAGAGGGAAAAAAAACAGCAGCTCTGCCAGCTGTATCTCCCACGGGAATTTCTATAAAGCAGCCCAGCCCGCCACTGTAAAGCTTGTATCAGCTGAGAGGCAGGGAAAGGAGATCAAGAGATTCTGTTAGGATGGAAAACTCTTTGCATTACGCAGAAATTGAGATTTTTATCCTGAGCAGAGGCCACGTTGAACACCTCCCACTTGTCCAGTGCAATTCAGCACCTCCCTGGAAGTCTGGGTTCCCTCTGGCACTGGAGCTATCATAGCCTCCACCCCGGTTCACGTAGAGCTCAAATGTTAATGTCAAAAGGATGGGCACTGCAACTGCTGGCTGGCACACTATGTTTGCTCTAAAAAGCACTGCTGCTCTGAACCCACAGAGCAACACCATCCATGTCTCAGATCCTGCTTCTTTTCACCCCCTGCGTAACTGCATGTCATGAATGCAAATACAAGTCCTCTGCACCCTGAAGGCAGGACCTCACCAGCCAGAGCTTATGAACCCATTCAAAGTTGTTGTCTCAGCACAACGCAAACTTTCCCCAGGTCCCACAGCCACCAGGATAACAAACACACCTGGCAAAGCCTGAGAAACAGGACCTGTGCTCTCCAAGTCACGCTGCACCCATGAAAGATAACAGAGTTAAACTGGAGCTCTGCAAGGGGAAATGGTTTACAATGGACACAACAGGGATATTCTGAGAAAGAGCAAACCCATTTTGAGAAAAAGCAGCCCAGAGTTACAGTGAATTACAGCTATCAACCTCCACTTAGGCCACTGTGCACTCCTGTGGGCTTCAGGGGATTTTTGCAAGCCAGGACTCCAGTATTAAGTGCCGTCCCCTGGATGCGATATCTGCCATATCCACAGGGAAAATAATTTCTCCCTGTGCTGTCCTGAGATGGCTCCTGGCATGAGACAGCGCCTCAGTGCTGCAGGCTTACAGCCGAGATAAAAACACTGAATCCCAGCAACTGCAGAGGAGTTGGTGCAGGGAGAGAAGCTGTCAGAAACTGAGAAGGAAGAGGAGGTCTCCACAGAAAACCCTCTCAGCTATGGAGAGTTTTGCATTTTGAAGACACAAAGTTCTGCCTCTGACCTTTGGAGAAACCCTTCAGCTGCACCATGATGTGGCCATGAAGGAACGCGCAGCTCCTTCGTTCCCACTGTCACCCTCCGTGTAATGGGAGAAGGGACCTCCTGGCACCACTAACGCGCCCTCAGCTGCCCCCCCCTTTCACCCGAGGCAACGGGAGCGCAGCAGGGATCCTCGCACACATCCCCTCGGAGAGGAGTAAACAACTTTAATAGCGGGCTTCAGTATTTCGAGGAAACGGTGTGCTTCTGCTCAGGGAACAGCGCACAGCCCTTCCTGCACTCAGTAGTTTGGGAAACGATGCCGGGACAGGTCCAGGGCCAAAGTGCCCGACCAAGAGCGGCTCCCCCAAGCGCTCACTGTCCCCCCTGCGACAAGGACAAGGGTACGGGGGTGCACCCCGAAGTGTCCCCTTTCTGCTCACAGGGAAAGCTCTCCCTGCGCTCCCGTCCCGAGAGCAGCCAGGCCCCTGCGCCTGGTCAACAAGCCGTTATCTGAGGAAACGGGAATGCAGCTCTGAGCTGAGTCAGCAACAGGAGCTGAATAATTTAAATCCTGAGCAATTCCGGTGCTGCTGCCCAGCCATGGATAACGGAAGGTACTCAGAGTCACGCAAGGAGGGAGCTGGGATGAAAAACAGCGCTGCTGTCAGGCTGCTTCCTCCTGTTAAGAGAGAGCAGCAGTGATGTAGGCATAAATAAGCAGGTAACGATGCTCTGCAGTGCTGAGCTCGACACCACTGCTCAGAGCAGGCGATCCTCTGAGCACGGCGAGGCCGAGCCTTGCTGTCCTGTGGCATTTGTGGTTTCTGGCACGGTGATCCACAGTTTCTCAGGAAGGCCATGGGAGCTGCTGGCCGCTCAGACACCAATCCCTCGGCTTCCAAAGTGCTGCAATCAGCAGCCATGGGCACATGAGAGGTCTGCACTGTCGCCTCTCTCCAGCTCTCTGTTCGGAGGAGGAGCTGTGCAATGCTATGAGGTGGCAGGGGGACAAGGATTTGCCACGCACAGGTTTTCCAGCCCTTGCTGGGAGCCAATTTACAAGTACTTCCCCCCAAATCAGCCTAAAAAGCAGCACTGAGAAGCATGGGACAAATGAAAACTTGCAGGAAATCTGACAGACTGGGTATGCAAAGCTCAGCAGCTAAGAGACGTAAGAAATCCCTCCTCATCACACCCCTGATATAAGAAACCGTTTCATGGTCATCCATCATTCAGAACTATTTGAGCTGTGAGATTCCCAAAGGAAATCCAGAAATACAAACTGAATATATGTTTTTCAGGCTGTGTTTCTCAATCTGTGCACTGTTGCCTCCAAAGGTATGGTTCTGGAGACGAAGCAGCCTGCTCTCTTACTCCAAGAGGCAGCTGCCTTGTGCCAGCATAACCACATGTAGTTCCTGGCGAGGAAGAAGTTTCAGCCCCAAACCAGGACATTTAGGCAGCCCTTTGCCCCTCCCTGTACGCACAGAGCAGACAGCTGCACAGTGTGTGCCTTTCTGGCATCTGCCACCATGAGTCATGAGGTGTTCTTTCTGCTCATCATTTGGATGAGCCATGCAATGCAACTGAAATTTTCATCACACTAATTTATCCTATTTATACTCACTCAGGCACTAAAACTCTGGAAGTCAGATTCACAGAGCAAGGATATGAAGGAGTTACAGAGCTCCTAAAAGGAAGGAGATTCGTGGCCCCTCGTTTATGCTGTGGCTCAGTTCTGTGCTGTTCTGGCTAAAAAGATTTCTGCACAGAAAATGCTCAGCAACCTCTGCATTCAGTTCCTATCCAGCGGGGCAGAAAATCCCACCCACAGGATTAATATCCACCCTTCGTTCCCCCGTTAGAGACCAGGCAGAACCGAGAGAGCAAAAAGCGTCACCTAACAGGGCCTGACTCTGAAAAATCCCAGTTCTAGGAACTCAGAGTTTGGCATTACGCCCACAATATGGGCCAAGGGCAAATCACTTCTTAATTACTGCTTGCGGCACAGATTTCTGCTTTCACTCAGGCAGGTACCAATCTGACAGACACAACAAGACCTCATCAGGCTGCAGTGAACCCATCCCAGCTACAGGTCCTGCCAGACCCACTGCTCCTGCCGTGACCGCAGACCCACAGACACCCACAGGCTGTGCTGCTTTGGGGCTCGGGATGCAGAGCCCCAGGCGTGCCTGGAGGCAGCAGACGGACGGACCCTCCTGCCCAGCAGATGAGCGCGGAGGGCCCACCTGGCAGGCGGCGTGGAAAAACCTGCTCTGCTGCCCAGCACCGAGTGAGCACCTGCGTCTCACCCCATGCTTTCACCGTACCTTCATCCCCAGTTCACCAGACCTTCTTCTGCTCAGCTGGTCAGTTCAGGCACTTGGACAAGACCCTAGAAACCGTTTGTTAACCCCTTCTCTCCAGATCTGTCAGACAGCGCCAAGGACAGGCCCTCCACAGACACAGCACCCTTGTCCATCACCTTGCTGAGCAAGCAAAGGAGCCAAATGCTTTCTTGGTTGCGTGTCCATCCGTGTTCTGATGACTACTCGCAACTTTTCATTATGATTAGCTCTTCCAGATACTATTGATTCATTTATTTCTTGAGTATCCTTGGCATGCCTGGACAACCCGATATGAACATTACAGTGAGAGCAACAGCCCACAGCCCTGCATCCCGCTTGCAGGGCAACAGCCTGCGCCTTTCTCCAGTTACTGCAAAGCTCTGAAGAACGGTTTGGCAGATCTGCAGAAAATCCACTTGAAATCTTGAAACCCTGAGTTCCATTTAAGGGTAATTAATGAATGATTCAGAAGAGATGTGCACATTTCTGTTGTATGCCCACAGCCCTGCTCGCACTGATCAGCATTTAGGATGATTTCATCGCACGGCAGCTTTTCTTAAGGTCTAATTCAATTACATAAGATGCCTCTGGATGAGAAAGGCAGAGTCTCAGAGCCCCAGAAATACTCACTCATACACCACTTTGGAAAGCGAGCAATTTTGCAGAACAGGAGGGAGGACAGAGCTCCACTGACCTAGCAGAGCTAACGGCAGTCTAACTATTGTTCTAAAATTGAAGGAGATCAACTATTTCATTCCTCCCAGTGGACCTTTTCCACTGAATGTCTGCAGAATCAGCACTTTTCCCTGGCCTCAGCAGTAAAAATTCAGGAACAAAGCCTCTCTGGGACCTGCCCCTCAAAGCTCAGTACCACACAGGAGCTGTGGACGTGGCCGACCCTTGCCGCCCCCAGAACCCGGTGGTACCGCTCCTCCTCACCCTGACCAGTCCCTCCCTGGGGAATGGGATCCGTACAAGTCATGTTCCCTCCAGCTCTGCTCTGAAAGGTGCCCACCACACCCCGACAGCTTGAAATCTCCCAGCAGGAGAGGTGCCCCAAACCATTTTGTGATTCCCTGATTGAGGAGACGGGGAACTAAAGCACGAGTGGAAGTGAAAGGGAGCAAAAAGGGGACCAGGGACCAGCGGTTCCTGGATCAGCTTCCCCTGATGTAAACTCTGGAAAACTTGTGCATGACAGCAGTGGGTTACAGCTCTTTTTCTCAGTCCAGCATCCAATTCTGCATTGCAGAGCAGGACCAGAGTCCGGGGAACAGGCAAGCCACCACACAGGCAGCAGAGGAGAATCCCAAAGTGCTTCTGTGAGCCCATGCTACAGAACAAATCAGGTTCTGCTGTCCCAGAGGTTCCCTGCAGCTTGGCAGCAAAATCAGCTTAGAGTTACTTTGGGGTAAATGCTCAGAGAAAATCTAATTTATTATAATGACTTTCATGGCCTTTGCTCCACTCCTGTCAACAGCATCCCTTTGCCTACCTTCCTGCTTCTGCGATGCATCTCGGCTCCTCTGCCTCACACCTGCAGGCAATGGCCAGAACTGCAGCAATGTAAATATGGGAAAATGCACTGGTATGCTGCAGCAAGGAGCTCCTGAGAGCAGAGTCCCCCCCACAGACCAGACATAGCCCGAACCCTCAGTTACACCTTCTGCAGGTAACTGCTATTGAAACAGTCCAGGTATGCCCTAAGACCAGCCTGTTTTATAGGCCACGGCTGGTGCTGTGGAAGGCCTCCACAGACAGGACCTTTAACTAATTCTCAGGGATGGGCAACACAAATGCACCTTTTTTTTTTTGCACTTATTACAGAATGGTTTGGGTTGGAAAGGACCTTAAAGCTCATCCAGTCCAACCGCCCTACCATGGGCAGGCATACTTTCCCCTCCAAGAGCACAATTTCAGAGTTATTACACAGAAAATAGAGAAATCTTTTGGAAGGCCTCTGCCTGCAGCAGCATGGGGTCCCCATCCCCACTCAGGAGCCCAGCCAAGCTTTGGGGAAGCAGAGAAGGGAGCTCTGCCTCGGGGCCTCACTGTTCCCTGTAGCTCTGCATGTGCCAGATGCTCTGCTTTATGTCCACTGCTGGAAAACCACTGCATCCTGCAGGAGCAGAGCCGCAAGGGACAGCGGAGGTGTCCAAGGCAGACACCCCAGGGCACCAGGCACCGACAGAGTCAATGCCTGGTGCAGGGCTTGCTGCCTTGGCTCCCCCGAGAGCCAGTGGAGAGAAACGAGCGTCTCTAAGGGTGTTATTCGGCTGACCTACTTCCACATGCGGTGCAGCATGGGAACGGCTCCCTCCTCTTCTCCCAGACCGGAGGGAGTCGAGGTGAGCAGTGCCGATGTAGAGGTCCGCATCGCTGCACCCCAAAACTAGGGCAGACTGTCCCGCCAAGCAGCAGGAGACCCAGGCCAGCGGCCGCAGCAGGCGTGCTGGTGTCCGCGATGACTCTGTGCGCCAACACGGCCCCAACACACCCAGCAACACAACCCCGTCCCAGAAACATCCGAATCCTCTCAGCTGCTGCTGCCATGGCAACGCCAGAGAGAGGATGCGCCAGTCTTTGATGTGCTGATCTGTTTAACGCATGCAAAATGCCATTCAGAGGCTGGGGAGCTGTGGAGGAGCACCTGACCACCCCGAAGATGGAAGTCTCCAAGGAGCTAGGATGAATGGACACTGGCAGGGGCCGCTGTCATCTCCTGCCACAGCAACTCGGCACCAGCATGCTGCTGTTCCTGCACTTGGGTCACTCACTTACTGGAGTTTAATATTTAACATCACATAAGCTGCTGTTTCACGGGGTAATTTGGGTTATTAATAAAAAATCTCCCTTCCCCCCCCAGTGATTCGAAAATAAGACGCTGTTACTCCAAGTTATCAGTGCTGGCAGCAAGCACCAGGAGCTGAGCACTGCAGGAGCGATGTGCCAGCCACAGAGCAGTTCACAGAGATGAGGAGGGGCTGTTACAGGCCACAGAAAAGCCGGCAGAGCCAGGTAACACACAGCAAAACGCTGTCCCCATCTCCCACTGCATCACAGGCAGAGGAGGAGCAGTAACTCCACATGACAACCAGGGTGTGCACACCACGGGCAGAGCGGGCTGTCTGATCTGCTCTCCAGCAGATTCCCCTGCCCAAAGGACTCCTCCAGGCCCAGGACTGCACAGTCGCCTGCCTTCGGAGACGAACGCTCTCGTAGCATTGAGCACCAGGATTCCATGGGGCCGCGCAATAAGCCACCACTGCCGGTGCCAGGCTGGTGCCTGCGCACCACGTGAGCTGCCAGGGTAGGGGGGTTCAGTACAACCAAGAAGCTCTGAAGTGTGAGGGCACAAAAGATGATCCAAAACCTTTGAGGGCGTCTTACGCTCAACTCCTGACAGAATTTGCTTTACAATATGATACACAGAAATCTGAAACAGTCTCCTGCAGACAGGGCATCTATGCCTTGCCCTCTGCCCTTTCCACCACTTTCAAGACTCAGCTGACTCCACAATTGCAAAGCTTCCCTCGTGTTCATTCCCCTATTGCTGAACTTGCATTCCCACTCCCAGCGAAAGGGAAGGCAGCCTTCAGCAGACCACAGAAATTCTACGAGGAACTCAAGGAACAGCACAAGAGGAACGAGGGACCTGAAGGAAGCAGAAAGCAGTTACCTGAGAAAGGCTTTGTCTGAACAGAGGAGTCAATCCACAATGCGTGTATGCACACACACTCGCACTTTCATGGGAAAAAGCATCACAGGATCTTTGACAGCAGCTATAGTGACGGATACCAGGCTCACAAAGGCAGTTCAACCTAAAACCTTTAGATTTACTCCTTTTAACTGCTTGGAGTACAGGGGGAGCCTCAGCACTTGCTTTACAGTGAATACTCCGGCTGTGCGTGACTGTGACTGCAAATGGAATTATACAGTAAAGAAAATCCTATTAATTATTTCCTTTTTTGGTTTCCCCAAGTTCTTTTCAAAAGCAAAGAGGATCCATTCTCAACTGCCAGCAGGCAGAGGCTGAGAAACCTCTTTCATCCAGGATGCCTGCTGCAGCAGACATGGAGCACACCGGTTCCAGTACGGCCTCTCTGCTGCATCACCTGCTGACCATGTTTGGGATGTGAGCCCAGTCTGTTCTCCTACCTCTCTGCAGCCCTTAGGGCCTCTTCAGAGGCACAACATCCTCCAAGCAACATTTGTATGCATGTTTGTCCATGCTGGTCTTTGAAAACATAGTCAAAATGAGGTTCTTGCTTTCATGGTTGGGCACCCAAAGAGATTCCTTGAACCTCTGTTGTTTCCTGGCAGCTCCTAATCACATCACTGACATGTCATGTACGTCCTAATTTAAACATAAAAATGGTATCTGCGTACTTTCCAGGCACTTTTCATCATTAAACAGGCCTAATATTGCCCCAGTAAGCTGCTGGCGAAGCTTGGCAGTGAGCAGCAGACAGCTTGAGGGAGGGGAGGCAACTGCAGCGGCTGCAGCTCCAGAAAGAGGACAGAAAGTGCGTTGCTTGCTTTGTTTGTTTTGGGCTGGTTTTTTTCCATAAATCTTACAAGAACAAAAAGGAAACTCTGAAGCTTCCTCCTCTGCTGAGCTCTTTTTTTTCTCCTAGTCTGTTACAACACGTTCTTTCTGTCGAGAGCCAACTACAGGTTCACAGGTTATTCCTGGGCACCCTCCATTCTGCTCCTGTGTGCAGTGCTGCAGCTACTTCCAGCAAAACGGACAGAACGCACCACCTCTGCAGGGGTCTGTGTAGAGTAAAACCCCAACGTGCAGTGCCTCTTCCCAGAGGGGATCTCATCTCCAAGCTTTGCGAGGAAGCTGCTCGCTTCCGCAGCTGCGAGCAGAGCCCCTGGGTCCGCTTGCCCCAAGGGCCCTCACAGCACTCTTGGCTCTAAAGCAAAGTGAATTAGTGACAGATGCCTGCTCCTCTGCCCAAATACCTGCAGTTTACCCAGTGTCTGTGCAGAACAAGAAAGGCAGAATAAATGCCCCTCAGGTAACTCCTCTGCTGCTGATGGTGGTGCCATGTCTGTGCTGAGAGGCCCCATGGGGAGATGCAGCTGATCCCTGCTGAAATTTTGTCAGGAGACAGCGACCGCTGCAGCCTCACATTTTGGATGGAGAGAGGGTGATCCTGTCCGTGCCTTATCGAGCTGTGCTGGCCTTGGAGAGCTCCTCTGGCCTGTCCAGGAGCCACATTCTCCCATCGGCAGGGACGCACTCATGCATTCTGAGGAGTTTTGCTGATACAGTACTGATGGGCAGCAGATATTTTATACTTTTGTCCTGTGACACTGCAGCTCCTCTTACTGCACTCTCAGCTCCGCAGCCATCTGACAGTGGGCTCGACAGGGAGCGTTTTTCCAGCACTGACAGAAAGGGGGTCAGGCTGCTGACCATCATGATGCTCTTCAACAGGACCACAGTGCTGTGCATCGCTGCGGTGGCACGTCCAAGCTGCACGTAGAGCTTCCATGCCACGCTCCGCTGAGCAATTCTCACTTGAACCAAACCTACTGTCACTGTGAGCCGAGACGATGCTGCCAGGAAAAGAGCTGAAGAATGAAAGAGCTTAGAAAATTACGGTCTGCAGGCCAAATACAGAGCCCACGCAGGCATCTCCGAGAGCTGAAATACCACCATGCCAAAGACAGTGGCCCACAGATACCACTTCTCTTTCAGCATTGAAGATGGAAAGCAGAACCATAACTCTCCCTGCCGCAGTAAAAGTGAGGCCAATTGGGTACGTTTTGGGTAAGTTTTCCCTTCCTGAGATCTCTCCAGCACACCACAACCCCACACTTCACTCCCCACGCCCACCGCCAGCTCCAGCACTTTCATCCACAACAAAGCAAATGGAACAGGGGGAAGAAGGGAAGAAAAACAACACCCCAAAACAAGAGAAATGCCAGGCAGAGCTTCGCAAGTCAAGGGCACTGGATTATTGAAGTTTAGCATCTTTACTCTCTCCTCTCCCTACTCAGACAAATGGGAGCAAGAGCTGGGCTGGCATCTCCTCTGCCTGCAGCTCTGACAGATGCTGTCCAGTGGAAGCAAGGCACAGCCCAGAGCAGCCCCTCTTCTGCTCCATCCCCATAGCTTGCGTGGCACCTGCAAGCAGAGAGACAACTGACGTGGAAGAATTTGCCTTGTGTTGCAACGTATTTTCACAGTTTTGATATGTTGCATGTTAAGATTTGCTTCTCCCAGCCAACTAATACGAGGTGTTAAAAAGGCTGGTAGTTTCTGAATCTCTCCACATGCCGGTAACGCCAGCTTAACTTTGTTTTTAAAAGATTATACAGAAGAATGGAGCATAAAGGGGTGGGTTTGTTTTGGACTCTCCAGTCCCAACAGCAAAGCCAGTCATGTTCGATGTCCCTCCAAAGCATCAGCACAAGAATTTCTTTGCAGACTCCTAAGTTAGAGAGACCAGGCATGCAGCAGACCGCAGCATCTCCAGCAGAACAGCCAAGGCATCCTCCAGGACACAGCACAACAACCTCACCACGACAGCCTCACCAGCACACCGCCAGAAGGTTCATACTCATGAAATTGCCCAGGACCCTCCGTATGTGCTCAAGAGGTCCCAAGGTCTCGGAGTGCCATTCAAAACAGGTAACCTGCAAATGCCAACTTAAAGCTGGACTTTGGGAGAAACCTGCACCTACTGCTCAGCAGAGCAGCTCTTCCAAGCGGAGCAGCGTATGCACACTGGGACACAGCTCAGGCCTGAGAGGCAGGGCCTGCAGTGGGGGCACAGGAAGGAGAACAAGCTACTGAAGTATCTAAGAAGACACTGACTTAACAGCAGTGTGTTTGGAAGGGTCAAATGCTTGGAAGGCCTCATACCATGTTTCCCACAGCACTCGCCCACGGCACGGCTCCGAGACCCAGTGCGAGCACAGGCTGGCTCTGATCGGAGCCGAGCAGACAGCACAGACACTGCCCAATTCTCTGTCCCATCATGTCCCTTAAAATAGACAACAGACCCTCCCAAGACATCCCATTAGGATGCCAGGCATCTGCACTGCCTCAGGGCCCATGGAAGCGTCAGATGACACAGGGGGAATGCTGGAGCAGGATCCGGATGGAGCAGCTGCATGGCTGATCTGTGTGGATGCTGCCCACGGTCAGACCCTGCACAGCGCTCACAGGAGCGCCCGCACAGGGGCAGGGTCTCCTCTGTGTTCAGAGATGCTCTGTGCAAGCCGGGCAGGACGCTGTTAAAGCTGAAACTGTCCTCAACTCACCCCACACCTGCCTGTCTCACCCACCAAAACAGCTAATTCCCATAGCATTTATCTTATTCTTCACTTTGTGCTGTAATAAGCAAGTCCTGGGAAAGACGCAACGCTCCCCATTCCAGGCATGGCATTCTGACAGAACTAAATGGACTCTGAATACACTGTGCATTTCCTGCAGAGTATCTGAAAGCCTCAGTTTTCTGGACAAATGACACTGTAAAAAGGTGAAAATATTTCTTATTCCTTTGCAGAGACCATCAGATTAGTTTAAAAAAATCTGACAGTTTACACCCTGCAAAGGGCTTCAGCACTCTGTTCTCTGCATCTCCCGTTTAATGGGTCCAGCATACGCACATGAATGCACCCTACAGCACACACCACAGCGCAGTGAGGACCCACAGCCTTCGCCCCTGCTCGCTGTCCTGCTGCAGTACCTTTTTGCTCAGATGGGAGCCTTCTCAGTGACCTGGACACACACAGACGCACGCACACGTCCTCTCCTCCTTTCCTCATCTCTGTATAAATATAGAACTACCTTGTCTGTTTTCTAAATGCTCTCCTGCTGCTGCATTCTCTCCCTCCGCCTCCCAAGACACTTCGGTGAATACCTGCAGCTTTGTCTCTGCTGTAGATTTTCCACTGAGGCTGCAACATTTTGAAGCCATAGATTTAACATAGTCCCCTGCATTTGCAGCCCCTACACAGAAATGTATGGGTCTGGCTTAATGTTTCACCCAGTCAGCAAAATTCAGTTTGCAAATAGGAAGGGAGCTTGAATTTTGCTGGTGTTTGCAGTGCTGTGGCTCAAAACATGACATCGTTCAGCTGTGCAAGGAAATGTGAATTTTCAGATGGTTCTGCCGTGCTGAGCAGCTTTCTTACAGGGAGGAGGTGTCGGGATCTTGCCTACAGCCAGGACCCTGCCCTCTGCTCATCCGAGACGTTAGCAAGGCTGGTATTCAGCCCAGGGCTGACATTTTCAGAGCCCACCCTGGTGGCATTTTGAGAGCTGGAGGTGAGGACTGCTAGGGAGACATAAGTAGGGCAGGGAACCCAGAAATCTCTGCAATCCTTGACCCATCCCTCCATCACGCCCCCAGTGATGCTGCATCTTCCCAGACCAGCACAGAGAGGGTACATTTCTGAAGAACCTTGACATACTTAGACAATTAAAACAAATTAGCATAATTCAGACTAAATTTCTAATTTTAGCACTCTGTAAAGCTGCTTTCATTTGAGCTCAGATCTGGCTTTCTGCACCTCAGGGTGGTTTCCTGCAGGAACACATGGAGCCCCCGGGGCTGTCCAGTACAGGGCTTCCCCGCAGGGCACCGTCCTGCAGCGCTGGCCCTCGGGCAGGCGCTTGCTCTAGACGGGGCTCACCCGGGCACACAGCAAGTGCCTGGGCAGACACCTTGGCCGAGGGACCGGGTGCCGAGGACAGGGTGGTTTCACAGAACATGCTTCTGAGGCAGATTCCCAAATGCTACGAGGCTCCCAACGCTGCGCGCCTCATTCCAGTACCTTGATAACTGGTGGGCTCGCCAAGCACGTGTAGGTGTCATCATTACCTGAATAATTTAAGAGCCCGCAGAGCAGCAGTGCAGAACGGCACCGGCTCCCCCTCGGCGCTGCCTCCCCACCAGCGCATCCCTGCAGCAGCAGGATCTGCTCTGGTCCTGCGTCCCTCCCGTCCCAAAGCCGGTGCTCCGCTCCATCACGGCCACATCTCCCTGCCGCCTGGCAATGCCAGCAGAGGACACGGGCTCTGAGGCAGTGTACAAGCTGTTCTGCACTTACAACTGACTTCAGTATTTGTGGGCAGCTATTTACTGGGAAAGGGATCGACTTCCTGAGTCAGACACCATTCATTATATATTAGCTTGCATTATCTGAGAAAGTAGGCTCTCTTGGCACCACATCCTGCAAAAGGTAAGGCAGACAGTGGAAGAAGAAAAAGGTAGACACTCGAGAGGAACTGCTACCATATAAATATTCTGATTTTTCTGATTGGGCCATTTGAGAGAGCTCTTGGTCTGTGCCCACTTGTCCTGGTTTCACCGAGATAGTCATAAAACACGACACCATTGCAACAAACTGTGCTCAGCCAGAAACTCCTGCAACCGCCCCGCAGTGAGGGAGCACAGATCAGTGTAATTTCTGCATTGCCATTTCCCTTCCTGCACACAAACATGCTGTGCTCTGTCCTCTGCCACCCCTCCCCATACTTCATGCAAACACTGGAAAGAAAATACAAATGCTGCGAGCACAGATGCTCCTGTTATAACCAGTGCATGCTGCATTGCAACCTAACAGAAAAATGCTAGAGGGTGATTGTGAGCGGTGGCGAGTGAAATTGGACAGAGTTTAGCCAAAGGTAAGTTTCAAACAGCCTCTTCTT
>NW_010207400.1:28722-33899 GCF_000695765.1 Mesitornis unicolor
GAGAGACACAGAGAGAGATGGAGTGGAAACCTTAGCGGGTTGTGAGAAAAAAGCCCCCTTGTAGGCCTCAGACAGCAGAGCAGCACAACACAGCGCAGCACTGAAGCTTTTTTTAATCCTGACAGCGTTTCCATTTGAACAGGACTCCAGCGGCAGGTCAGATAAACAGCATCAGAGGAAGTCATCGTCACACACAGCCCTGTACTTCCCAACCCAGCCTAAAGCAAGAACTAAATATTTATTAAGCTTCTATGAATCAGAGGTCTGAATCTCCTGACAGCGCAGCCGGCTGACGTAATCCTCCCCAGATCCTGATGGGACTTTGTTTCCCCAACAACCTTGGCAGAGCTCGGAGGGTCACAGTTACCTTGTGGTCACACGAGGCAGCTCCCTGCTGGCACCCCGGACAGATGGGGTGCAAATCCTCCACAACCGCTCCATCCCTCGGTGCACCGCATCACCTCTAAAGGAGCTCATGCTTTGCCCCAGTTTGCCAGTAGCTGTGTATGCAAAACACCTGCCCAGCTTTACACACCAGACATTTACAGCAGAAAAGATTCAATGCTGTACTACTGCTGTGAACCTAGCACACTCACAACCCACAGAAAGATTTAAGATCGCCCTTTGATTTGCAAAATCCTTTTGCAAGCCTACAAAATAGTTAGATAGCTAACCTTTGAGCCCCTTCCTAGTCACACAGTTTAATGCTCTGTCTATACTGTCCCTCTATGATCACATTCAGAGTGGTAAAAGCTTGCGCTTCCTTGAGTCACAGAACGTTAGGGGATTGGAAGGGACCTCAAAAGCTCATCCAGTCCAATCCCCCTGCCGGAGCAGGAACACCCAGATGAGGTTACACAGGAAGGCGTCCAGGCGGGTTTTGAATGTCTGCAGAGAAGGAGACTCCACAACCTCTCTGGGCAGCCTGGTCCAGTGCTCTGTTACCCTCACTGAGAAGAGGTCTCCAAGGCTTTGGCTGTACTGATATCCCATGCCCCTTCTTTTTCCCCACCACTGCATGGTGGCATCACGCTCCCGGCAGAAGATACCAATTCCTTCGCAGGAAAGGTGCCTCTGGCAGAGAGCACAGGAGTCCACACACCCCATCCTGGCTGCAGAGCTGGTGCCAACAGCTGCATTACAGCTGTGGCAGCTGATGTCCTCACAGCCTCACCTAGCGCTGGTCTCACACTATCCTAAAGGTGCCTTCTTCAATGCCAAGCCCCACCACAAGCTGGTTAACTTCTCAGGGAAGGTGCCTGCAGTCACTGCTGTTGCATGCAAGGAGAGGCAGGAGGGGTTTTGGCTGATGGAAGTGATAAAACTTGCAGTGGGAGACACCAGAAGCTGGAGATGGAGCTGCTGCTCTAGGAGCAGGCAGAGGAAGGAGACCAAGCAGCTCCGTCACGAAGACACGGTCCCATCTCGCTGATGAGCTCTGGGGTGCAGGTTATGGACCAACACAGCTCCCAGAGCCAGCGGAGCCCTGGGTGGCTGACCACCACATCGCATCTTTGGCAGGATCTACTGCCGCTGCATGCAGGAACCCAGAGCGCCCAACCCAGCAACTGCAGGCCAGAAACCCACGGGAGGGGCGCTCAGCAGTGCTTGGAGCCTGGTTACCCGGGGATGTCCTGACCCACCTGCAGCCCAGGTCCGCTGAAATCCTTTGCCCTCCCCTCTCTTCTCTGCAGCCCCTCCAAGCCCAGCGCCAGCTGAAGACAGCCGCGCGGTGCCAGCCCCTGGGCAGATGGCAGCCGAGCACAGAACGGCCCCAGCGGCTGCTCCCTGGCAGCACTCCAGCCACGATTTCACACCCCAGTTTCTCATGTGCGCATTGCATAATTCTGACAGAGGTGCCTGCATCTTCCATCTCAAAGATCCTAAGCTCCGACCTAAGTTTCCCCCTGACATCAGTGCAACCAGCCCAGATGATGTTCGGCAAATTCTCTAATGGCAGTGAACATCTACCGTTCAACTCACACCCTCCTTTGCTCACGGGATGCTCTGTCACACCTGCCTGTCCGCAGGGCACCCTGAAAAACCACCAAGATGTGATTCTAGACCTCATAACTCCTCATAACTCAGCGCTTGCACTAGATGTGGGAACGGATGGGGCTGCTGAAGTCTTGCTCTTGGGGATCATCCTCAGACTGGGCCACCTCCAGCCATGCTGCAGAGCCCATGGGGCAGGAGCACTCCTCAGGACACGTCTGGCTGTGTAATGGACAGCTTGGCAGCGTGGCCAGGCTGCACAGGGAGCAAGGGTGCCAAGATACCATTCCCTAAATCCCTGTGGCAGCCCCTCCCCAATGAAACCTCAGCTCTCATCGTCCGAGTTACAAAGGCTGGGGCAGGGAATACTGGGGGAGTGACAAGGTTATGCACCTGTGCCGAGACAAACGAGAGGCACGTACAAAAATGCACAGCGCAAGGTCAGTCAGGGTCTCGTTACATGCACTTAATGCAAAAGCCAAGAAATTGCCACGGAAACTGAAAAGCAACACATACAAACATGGTTCAAGGAGGAGGGTTTTGGGCAACAGAGCACTAAATAACAGAACTCTCTGCCTCCAGGTATCACAGGACACGAGGTTCTTGCAGGATTCAGCCATGCGGTTCATGGGGGACACACAGCCACACAAAAAAGGCTGGAAACACTGAAGGATACAAAACTCTTATGCCCCGAGACATAACATCAGCTCGGATGGGATGAGAAGACATTTGTTCTGGGGCTGTCTTCTCCTTCCTGTGGGCATCTCCACCGCTCCGTGTCACACTAGCACTTCCTTGGATCATAAATCAGGACACATACACTGCACTGTACAAACACAGAGCAAACCCACAGCCCCTGCCCAAAGGCGCCTGTATCTGCACACAAAGCAAGAGACCCCAGACAGGCACAGGCAGAGGGGCAGGACCCCCTGACACCAGATGGGGGTTGGGTCCCTTCCAGTGGCCAGCACAGGAGCCTTTCAAAGGAGAGGCCTTTGCATGGAGGTGACACGCATAGGGCTCCAGCAAACACCGATTAAACTCCTACAGCTGCTGCAGCAAAACACGAGAAACCCCAGCACCTTCCCATAGCCCTGTACAACAAACATGAAACCACTTCCACTAAAGGTGGCTCTGGGGGCAGGGGGCAAGCAGAGAGAGCTGGCCCAATTCAAAACCCCCTGGTTTGGTGGTTCTTCCCCCCCGGAGCCCCTTTACAGCCCCGGCAACGCAAGGGACAGGCTGCCCTGCACTCTGAGTAGAAGGGGCCCTGAGGGTCAAGCCCTGGGCCTCCACACAGGCAGCACTCGACACACAGCATGGCAGCTGAGACACCTCACACCAAACCCCCTCGCCGCTGTCTGCCCTGAACGTGTCCAGTGAGCCCTGTCATCAGCTGCTCTCTGCAGACACAGACCCCTTGTCGGATGGCCTGGCAGTAAGAAAAGCAAATGTCCTTACACCCAGCTTTGGTTCCAAGGGGAACAGGAGGGCGAGCAGGGGCTGTGCCGACTCTGGCCATGGTTGCCGAGCTGAGGCAGGCAGGGCCTCCATGGCCAGTGCATTCCCAGGGTCACCACTCTGGAGGGGACAGTGAACGTCAACCCCTCCTCAGTGCCAGAGCCTGGCTGGCTTCTGCAAGGAAACCTTGCTCAGCGCTCCCCGTGCTGTGGCAATCCCAAACAGCACGCTGCAGAGGCTTGTTTATCACTGCAAGGTCCATCCCATCCCAGGGAAGCTGACCCCTTCGGTGTGTTCAGTGGTGCCTTGCTGGCGTCACGGCGACTCGGCAGCAAGTGCAGCTCGGGTCTCTCACCAGGAGCTGGCGAGAAGGTGCCCTCTCCAGTACCTTCCACCTGAGGAAGCCCAGACACTTTGCAGGTATCTCTGGATCTCCCAGCCCATCCCCAGGACACAAGTGCACCGTGCTCCTGGGGGTGGGGGCAGCAGGGAAGAGGATGGTTTCCTCAGAGACTCACAGACCGAGCCTTGACCAGGAACAGGAATGAATGAAATGAAGAATTCAGTGTCCAGGATTAGCCCAGACAGCCTGAACCAGCAGCTGTCCAGCAGTGTGCCAGAAGAATAAAAGCCTGTGGGCTGGTTAGTGGCGCCTGTCCCCAGCATCTCAGCGACACTCCTGTTGGGGCTCTCAGCACATCTATCGAGATGCTTCAAGCAGCAGAGCTCTGCTGTGAGTCTTCTGCTCAGAGGGAACACATGAAAGTCTCCAAATCTTTTGCTAAAAAAGGCAGAGGAGAAGCCCACCTCAGATATCCCTGTATTGCAACCTCCCCTCACACATACCCTTGATTACCCTTGGTTTCACCTCTCTCCTCACGGCCTCTCTGCATTGGTGCATAGCACATACACCCTCAGGCCCTGCTGTGAGAAGAACATTCAGTTCAAGAGGTCTTCAAGGGGCAGCAAAGCTGTCTTAGCAACGTCCCTGTGCCTGCAGGAAGCTGGCAGCAAGAAAAAACTGGAAGTTACTTTCCAGAAAGGAGCTGCAGTTTGGGACAGACCCCAGGCTCCAGCATTGTCGGTGTCAGCAGAGGGGAAAGAAACCTCTTCCTGCTCCTGACCCGCACTCACCTGCGGCCAGCACGTAAAGAGCCTTTGCTGGGAGGAAAACAAACACAGCCTGCCCTAAGCAGCAGCAGAGCTCTCAGCCCCCTGCACAGAACTGCCTTCCCTGTCAGTGCTCTGGTCCCACCGGTTTCAGTGTTTGAGCAGAGATCAAGCAGGGCATGGAGTGGACATCAAAACTGCTCCCTCACTGGAGAAAGGGGTAGGGGTCCCTTGCTCCTTTGCAGACACGAAGCAACTCTGGGAAACTACCTGAAGCTGGAAGGCAGCAATTTTATCTCAGAGATCTAATCTGTTACTGGGCTGAGTGAGTCTCTCCAGCTGCCTTGAGAAACCCCCCCGCTGCCTTTCTCCCTTCATCTGGCTTATACCAACCCACCCCTTCACCCAAGCTTCTTTCAGGGCAAACAGCAGATTCCTGGCCCCAAAAGTTGAGTCTGTCTGGCAGACTGTCTCTTGTGCTGACTCCACATACGTTGCCCCTCTGCTATCTCTTCTCCCCACAGAGCAAACAGCACTCACTGCCACGAGCACAGCTGTCTGTATATGGGGCTGCTTGCCCCTTGCCACTGACCTTTTTCTTCCGGTCCCGA
>NW_010207400.1:33919-41735 GCF_000695765.1 Mesitornis unicolor
CCTCCTTCTCCTTCTGCTCCTGCAGAGCTTGCGCCTCAATATCTTTGATTTTCTTCAGCTGCTTTGCTGCTTGAGCCATGGCTGGTCAGACTGCGGTTCCCTCCAGAGCTCACACTTGCACTTTCCACTCAGCTCCCTCCAATTCCCTGCCAAGGAAGTCCCTTCCCCTAGCTCAGACGCTGTCGACCCAGATGAGTGTGAAACCAGTAATGAGAGGAAAATAGAAAGCAGTCAGCAAGCCCCAAAGGGCAGCCAATGTCTCCAGCTAATTGCTAGATGGAGTCTGGGACACCTTTACAAAGCATTAGTAATCCTAAATCCAGCTGTTCCCGAGGTTCCGTGCACCATTGCAGCAGCCCCTGACTGCGCTGGCACATCCTGCAGAACCCTCCTTGTGGGACAGGACACCGGGCTGGTGCTGCGCTTGCTGCCTCACCGTCTCTCCTGCAGTACGAGAGGAGATGCAGGCAGTCAGCCACAGGAAGAAAAATAACTCTAGGCAATCAATGCATGATGACAATAGAGAAGCAGCGGAAAAGGAGGCTGATGCGTTTCATCCCGACTTCAGGGTTCTCTGTAGCATTGCATAAAGAACCGTAACCTGCACGTAGTCAGTCAGTGGCTTTACCACTGCAGTGCTGCTGAGGCAGGCACATATTCCAGTCTCTCCAATTTTCCTTCTCTCAGTCACTCTCTGTGCAGCAGCCGCATCACTCGCTCACTCCCTGGGTTACAGCTCCAGCTCCTTTCAAGGGGAGCAATAGGGAATCGCTGCATCGGTTAGGAGGCAGGCAGCATCTCTGCTCAGAAAACAGCCGATACTGCAAAGGATGTGCCAAGTACTGGAGCAAAGTGCAGCTTAACAGCATCCTTCCCTCCTTGCATCTCTCCACTGAGTGAGCAGCGAGGGGAGGGATCTTGGCTGTGAATGGGAGACAGAAACCAAGGGCTCAGTCTGCTCTTTGACTACACAGCACCAGGAAAGTAAACCCGAGCCAGCAGCTCTGCCCATCCAGAGCTCAGGTCCTCTCTGAGGACCCCCAGCCACGACTCCTGGGACTCAGCCACCCCTGCCCCGCACACGTCCACACCTTTCATCTGCAGCTGCCTCCCAAGAGGACAAACAGTCCAAAGCACAAACGACTCCACATTGGGAGCCAGGGTCAGGCTCAGGGGTGAACCACTGTGTCCTGCACACAGCACCAGCGTGTGAGGGGCCAGGGTAAAACCTGGGTGGTCTCTTTGGTGGTGACCACAACGTGACCTGCAGCAGAGGGTCACTGTTCAGGCACTGCTGAGCTGCCCTGCCTTTATCAGCTCAATTTTCGTCCCTCAGAAAAACTGTCCCCTCTGTGCAAATGCATGGGCAAAGCACTGGGAAAATCACCCGCCCCACTGGAAGCCCTGCATATGCTGCACTTTCCTAGCACAGTCCCTCAGTCCTAGACAGAAAGGGTCCCTTTTGTGCCAAAGATGGTGGAGCAGGGATTA
The DNA here is from genome assembly GCF_000695765.1 of Mesitornis unicolor. Classification (NCBI taxonomy): domain Eukaryota; kingdom Metazoa; phylum Chordata; class Aves; order Mesitornithiformes; family Mesitornithidae; genus Mesitornis; species Mesitornis unicolor. Next base: position 35,411 of record NW_010207400.1, read on the forward strand.
ACGTCCATTTCTCAGCAACTGCTTGACAGTCACAGGTTATCTTGACTGGCAAGAAGCTGAGATGCAGAATTAACTGTACAGACGCTATAGGTCATCTTTCTGTTTGAGGAAGCCTAATTGTAGGAACTTCCCTTTGAAGTTCCTACAATTCTGTTGTTTTACTCACAGACCAAGGAGGGTGCTAAAAAGCAGGAAAAAGACTGGTGTATAATCCAGTTTTTAAAGAATATGATGACTGAGAAAATAGAGAAGGTCCTAATAAAATATGAAGAACAGGAAATCATCAAATTTTACAAGGCTTTTCCAAGGACAGCTCAAGCTGTGTTTAGCGTACTGTATCCACACAGATAAATAATACAGTCAAGCCTAGATACAGCTGTGCATCTTTATATAGCAACGTCCTATGAACGCCCATGCAAAAAATTTACAAAATTAAATAGAAACTGCATAGTGAAAGGCTCCACAGCTAGGAGATGCCAGGAGCACAGCTGGCACCCTCACTGCGCCTCCTCCGCATGAGCACTTTGCAGGTCAAATGAGGCAGAAGCCAAAAAAACCCATCCTGACCTGTGGTCAACAATACACACACAGAAAGCAAAACCGTTGTCACCATTAACCTTAATAGGCTGAGAGCTCCTCACTTCTATGTGTTTGACTTTGCATCCAAAACCAGCTCTCTGCTAGTGTAGAATTGCTTCTGAGGAATTTCCTAGTTTTTCAAAATGGGGAACTCGTGAATGAAACCAAGCTCTGCTTCGTACAGCAGCATCAGTCCCACCACAGGTACTCACTGGGGTTTGGGCACCAACCTTTGGGTGCCGTGGGCCATGCTGAGCTCCGAACACACCTGCAGCGAGGCACCGCTGCGACCTTATGGCTCGTCCCTGCCCTGAGTCCTGCCAAGCGGGGCCAGACCTCGGAAACCCAGCCCCGAACATGGCAGGGTCCACACACTCTCACGCAAGGGTTAGCTGTGCTACACTCCAGACTTTGGCACTGATGTCGACAAAGCATCTGCTACAGACACAGCTAAATGGCACCAGACAGAGGCAGCACAAAGTCTTTGCCTGCAGGACACCGCCTCCTTCTGCAAACAGATCCCACCTCTTAACTCCTGATGAGCCAGAACAGAGTGAGCACAGGACAAGAGCAGAAATCACCAAGGCAGAACGGGGATATGGGAAAAAGACATGGGAGTGAGGGGAGTCACGCTTTGCTGGTCCAGGGGATGAAACAAAAAAAGCACTTTCCTGAAACTGTCTGGAAACCTGCTTCTCCCTCTGTGCACGCACAGGAGGGAGGAGACCCCGTGCCCAGGAGGAACAAGGACGCCTCCATGAGCGCCGCAATTCGGAATTCAGGATTCTGTCTCAACCATCCCAGGCCGCAGGCTGAACTGCACAGCATTTGCGATGAAGGTTCTCAAGGACAGTGGTCATGCTTCCTAGCAGATCACAGTGCCTGTCTCACAGCTGGAGAGACAGAGAGGTGATCAAAGGCATCTGCCATAGCCTCTAAAGAAGCTGTTTTTTTCAGTATTTTCCTTTGTCCCCTATCAGCTATCACCTGCTGACCATGCAGTTCTGAACATGTTCTTTCTGAGGACCAAATTCTGCAATTCGCTTTGGTCTCAAGCGCAAGCTCACTGACACAAGCCAGAGGAGGACAAGGACACTCCCAAAGCAACTGCAGAAGCCGTGACCCTGCTCCTCTGGAGCGCAGCTGCTCCCAGCCGCACTGACCCAAGTGCTGCTTCGGGAAATCTGCCGCCCGGTAACAATTCAGTTCTTCCTGTGTGACACCCATTTCCCTTTCTCCTCAAGATACCAGGGAGGATTTCACTGAACCATTGAACTCAAAGTCCAGAGCGATTAGCCTGGTGCAGCTGTAGCTGCTAGCACTTGAAGTTACATTTAGCTCTCTAACTTGGGGGAAGAAGAGGGACAGGCCCACTAAATGTTTTTTGGAATCAGTGGTGGTCGCTTTTGAAACATCTGTCTTGAATTGTGACAGCGTGATTTGAAAGTCTGAGCTATCTGGAATTAGGTATCTCTGCTGTACGCATAAGATTGTCCTTTGCAAGGGCTTACACTCATGACGTTCCAAGTTATGCAGCATTTGGCCTATGACCGATAATCAAGCTTTTATGTGCTGTAGGTTGGTAGGAGACCCTAGAGATCTGCTGCACACGAAGAGAAGCTCATCTTCTTCACCAGTAGTGCTGTTTTAGCGAGGACTCAGGACAGGGCAAGTGGAAAATGGACTTCGTAATACTTTCACTTAACTCACCACATAATTTTTTTGTCCAACAGTGATTTTTCTCTTCTTCAGAGTTGATGTTTGGGAAATATCTGAAATAGCAGATGTGTCATATCTTGTTGCTGCTTGTTCCTATTGGATAAAATGGGAAAACAGAGGATGGCAGAACTTCAGTGAACAGACTTTCTCCTTTATCTGCAAGGTACTACCTGCATATACCAGCCAACGTGTAAACTTTTCAAGAACCTTATTTAATTGTTTGGCACAGAGCACCATAATCATCACCTTTTCCTGGAGAACAGATTATCTGCACAATAACTCTCTGGTACCTCAATCACAGACTGGGATTCTACCATGTGACAACGACCAACAGTGACACAGAGCCCCTATTCCAAAGAGTTCACAGGGTAAAGCATTCAGCAGGGGAGAACAAATATGCACTGACAGGGGAGTGCATAGGAGGGCAGCCACAGAAATGAACAAGGTTGTTACGTGCCAGTTCCACACACGGAGTCATCCCCCAGAACAGACCCTCCCGTGGGAAGGAGGCACAAATTCCTGTCTGCAAAGTCCTGCGGCCGCTTCAAGAGGTTAAACGTGAGCTAGACTCCTACCCTTCCCCAGGTGAAGATCAGCGTTCAGTGAAGTTGCTGAGATTCTCTGTGTTGGGGCAAAAGGATTTTACATTCAAAGCTCCACTTCAGGCAGCTATTTTTAGGTAAATTATTCTGGCTGACAAGCTGTGAAGATAAAGATGCTGCAGGCCCACCTGAGCTGCTGTAAACTTTGCCTCAGTCTGTCTGCGTTCCTCTGTCGTTGCAGGCAGGATCTCAGCAAGGAGCTCTCTCCTTGAGTTGAGAACCTAATTAAGATGGTTCTGTTCGTTTTAGCATCTTCTTAATTATCTCACTGATGAGCTTTCAGAACTGTCAGACCCCTGTAGGATCATTCCCCTTCCAGTTAGCCTCTTTCAAAACCACAGCACTTGTCTCCCAGGCAGTAGTAGTTTTGTACGTTGCTGTGGGTTGCATTCAAACCCTTCCCTGGATATTTGGAGTTGGCAACTGACATTGTGGTCCACGTATCAACTAATTTAGAGCAAGCCTGGCCGTGCTGAACGGAGCAGCTCTCACCATGAGCACAGTCTGGTACCTGGCAATGCAGAGCCTGCAGCAGCAGCTGCTCGCACCATGCGATGAGGGACTAAAGGTTCTTGCACTGCAAGAGTCCGCTTTCAACCCTGTCCGCCAAACACACACAAAACCCAAACCCAACCAACCACCCAGGAAGACACCTCCCCTACTGAGCTGTTCTCTAATGGTAAGGTTTGATAGTTTACATGACAAGATTCTAAAAAAGAGGTCACCTTGTTCATGGCTCCTAAATGTGCTTAGCATCAAGTTAGCTCACACAAACAGGTTTTGGGTTTGGGCTTTTTTTTTTCCCTGTGTGGGTTTCTTTGTTTGTTTGTATGTATTGGGTTTTTTGTTTGTTTGTTTGGTTTTGTTTTTAAAACAAAGCAGAGCCTACTAACAGTGGAGCCTATTTGATCAAATAATGCTTTTTATAAGCATTTCTTAAGTAGCAGTTAATGATCCGATAAAAAGTAACTCTGGAATCATATTTCCATGATCTTGTTTATAGGTTTCCATAAACACTTACCTTTGCTCCTTGGCCCACAAAGCTAGAAAGTTGTTGTAAATTGTTATGTTCCTATCTAGACTTTGCTTTTTCTTCCTGAAATAGTTTCAACTACCTTAAGAACTGAGAGATTCACAAGACATTTAATTTTAATTATTATTAGCATTGGCCCTGCTCACCCCTAGCTTGACAGCTTGTGATTAAGCACTGGAAAGATCTCAAACTATTATTTGAAAAGCATTTCATATCAGCATGTGAAACCATAATTCAGTGCCAGGGCATCAGATGAAGACTTTGAATTGCCCTACTTGTCAGTTTATGGAACAAGCATTTCACTAAACGTAACTGTATGCTATTATTTCATGAAAGTGTTTTGCCATGACCATTTCAAATCCAGTTATCTACAGCAGCAGCATTACACTCCAGTCTAAACACTCAGCACGTTAATTCTGAAGTGAAAGCCATTTTGAATTGCTGAAGGACATGCAACAGTTCTCAGTTGGTATTTTAATTTTAAAACCCGTATTGAATCTTAAAAGTGAGAGATGTATCTGAAAAGTGGTAATAAATAAAAGCTGACTCCCAACAGTATCATTGTCAGGTAACAACTCAAGCCAAGCGTGTTCTAATGGTCAAATAAAATCTGTTAAATTTAGTGTACATAGAAAATAACAAGCAAACCCCAAAAGACCCCAAACCTCAATCATTTACGCATGCAAAAAGCAGGGCATGCTGGGGTGGCAGGCACCCACTGCCCCACAGCTTAGCTGCTGGTTTAAGGGTCTTTTCCAACCTAAATGATGCTGTGATGCTATGGCAGTGCCAAAGCTTCCTCTGATGAATAACTTAAAATGAAGCTATGAGTTAAACACAGCTTTCTGATCAGGAATGGTTAATTCAGACTTAGGTCCAGCATCGATTATGGGAAGGTGATACCCATTCGTGCAAACACGTATCTGCAAAGAGCCCGATGACTCCTACCTGTAGCACTGCTGACATGCTCACTGTAATGCAGAAGTGACTGAAGTAGTGAAAACCTTAATCACAGGTCACTCTCCCTCTCCTTCGTGCCTCAATAACCTAAAAACTGTTGTGAGAATAAGTGAGCGCATCACGCAGGAGCGCCCCTGTACAGCTCACTGCTGCCTGTATCTTGACATGGTTGATCTGGAAACTCAGGGGCCTCAATAAAACAACTCTAACAACTCCGAGAAAAAAAAAAATGTATCAGCTTAAAGGAAGATGCAGCACCATCCTTGCTTTACACAAACTTACGTTCCACCTTGGTGAGGACCAGAGCCACAGAGTACGCCAAGCTTAATTTCCCTGGTTTCCAAGGTCCTTTTTCTCTGCGGCGACACAAACACAGCCCGCCTGCTCAGACTCCTTTGCGGCTGCACACGGCCGCAGCTTCGGGCAGCCCTTGCACAGAGGAGGGAAAAGGCGACGATTTCTGGAGAAGCTTTCAAGTTTCTGTTTTTTCTGCTTTCCAGTCTCTCTGATGAGAAGCTGTAGATAAAGCCTGACACGGACAGAGATCTCACAAGGAAATCCGAAGCACCACCTCCCCTCCACATCAAAAGGCCCACAGGGAACCCTGTTCCCAGGACCAAATCAGTAACAGAGTTCACTGCTCAAATGGAAGGAAAAAACCCACATGCACAACTGACATCCAAAATGGCTCAACATAATTTATTTTTTATGTTAAAATGTACAGAGTTCTTTTGAAAGTACTTGCTAGAAAGGGGAAAAAAAAGTGATATTACATACAAGGAGAGGAAGGGAGACCATCCAGCCAGGAGCGTATGACATGGAGAATTACAAAGGCATCTAGGCACCCCTTCCCCTTAGCTTACAAGTCACCATGAACAAAGTACAAAGAGGTTACAAAACAGGAAAAGCAAATATAAACAGACAGGAATAGACTTAGCTTCATTTGTACATGCGGCTTTTAGAGGCATCTGGAGCTCCTATTCACACACTCTAGAGATCTCTTTAAAGAGAATTTTTATCTTTCTTAAAATAGTTTTTAATATTCTACAACAAAGATAAAAAATTTTAAAGATGGAATGAAATGAAAAAGCTCTTATTTTTAAAAGGCATCAAAGTCACTAACAGTGAGATTTTTTTTAATTTCTTTTAGAAGATTACCCAAGTTATCTTGCTAAAAATACATTTTTTTTTTAAACAGAAGTGAAAAAATGGTAGGTACCAATATTACTGCGTTGGATAATTTCTTTTTATATATAGAAAAGAACATTTTTTTTTCTACAATAGTTCTACAGTCACAAAGGCTTGTGGAAAAGGGAGCTGCCCAATTGATTAAAAAAACATACAAAACCAAACCAAACGTAACAGCAAACAAACTAAACTCACGGCCCTCGCTTCAACAGCTTCTCCTCCGGTCTCCAGCCCCCACCCACCC
>NW_010207401.1:0-202 GCF_000695765.1 Mesitornis unicolor
GTCCCCCCCCCGCCACCCGCTTTCGAAATCACTCACGGGGACAGGTCGGGATTTCCATCGCCCGGGGTGGGACGGGGAGGGTGACCCCGGCTCCGGCGTTGGGGGAAAAGAGGGGTTTTTTGGCCCCGTGCCTGAAGCCAAGGTCCTGGCCGGGCAGGAAGCCACCGCGTTGGCTCCGCCAGTGCCAGGGGAGGCGCAGGGG
>NW_010207401.1:289-948 GCF_000695765.1 Mesitornis unicolor
CAAAAACCAGCCAAATGCCACGAAAATACCAAAAACCATTCGAGCTGACATGAGGGAGCCCATCACCGTGGCGTCTGGGCCCGGTTAACACCCTCTGAGGGGTTTTGCAGGGGATGGGGGGGGATGTTTCTGTGCTCGGCGGCTCTCTCCCCGCTCGGCATCGGGGATTTTTAGTGCAGCGCCTTTAGCAGTTTGCTGATAACCGAGGGGAGCTTCCTGCAAGCTAAAAATACAGCAAAGTTCGCTGGAAAAAGCCATGAGAAAGCAAGCAAAGAGCTTCCTGCTCCGGACGCTGCCGGCACCGGCTCACGGGGAGCATCCGAAGCCCCAATTTGGCGGGGGACCCCATTGCGAGCAATCTGTCAGTGTGCGGCGGCGGGCAGCAGAGTCAGGGTTAACCCCTCAGCCCCCGCGGTTTCGGCACCGGGCGAGAGGATGAGTGACGCCGCACGCGTGAGCGCGCCCGGTTTCTGCGCCGGTGATAAGCGCGGCGCTGACTGCGGCGAAACCCCTCCCGGCACCGTCGCATCCCCAAAATCCCCCCTTTCCCCAGCTGAAAACCCCCAGGGGTGCACATCATCGTGGCCCCAGTCCGGCACAGGGCTCACCCCAACACCGCGGTGGCTTTAGAGGGGCTCCGGTGCCTTCGCAGCATCCCC
>NW_010207402.1:0-869 GCF_000695765.1 Mesitornis unicolor
AAAGACACTGCCCAAAATACTTAGGCAATATTGCGTGGTGTAGTTGGTTTAGTCGGCCCTTAGGATTCAGACAGATTCTTTCCTTTTTTTTCTGAATACTTTGATGAAAAATCCCTAAGTTTTTAAATGCTTCCCTCTTGTCCCAGGAACTGAAATTTCTAATGTTTCTCTTATGGATGTATCTGAAATTAACATTTGAATTCAGGTTTTTTTCTGGGTTGTAATTCATTGATTAGTCTCTTTAGTTGGTGATGCTGGTGAAATGATTTGTTGTGGCTCAATGTGTTCAATGTCCTGCAGCCACTGCTGATAAACTGTTTATATCACATACATTGAACTTGCTGTTTAGGACTGATATCCTTAGAAAATCAGGCTTACTAAATCATAATTGTGTGTCTGTGTGTCGGTGTTGCTTTCATAACTTTTAAATTCTTTAGCCAGTTTCATTTAGAAAGAAGAGGGAATTATATTTTTAAAAATTAATAATTTAGGCTTGTGCAAGTAATACAAAAATAGAGGCAGAAGGAAGGTTTCCCATTTTCAATTTTTTATTAGATTTCAGTGAGTACACACGAGAGGGAGCCTTTGTAAATCCTCTGCTGCAGGGATATGACACAGGCATTAGAAAACCAAACCAGGCTTTGTTACGAGCAGTGCTTATGGAGATAGCTTTTGAAAGTTAACTTTTTAACATTAATCCATAACATAACATAGTGTATTCTGCTGCATTAGGTTAGTTAGCTGTATGACTTGGTAGCGTAGCGTACTTAGACAGAGTAGTAAATTGTGTTATAAAAACCTTATCAGTAAGGATAATGGAAATACTAAAAAAAAATCATGCAGATTCAAAATTTCTTCTGTACAGTGTG
>NW_010207403.1:0-2293 GCF_000695765.1 Mesitornis unicolor
GCAGGACTCTGCACTTTCCCTTGTTATATTATCTCAGTCTACAGCTTTTAATTATCACTTCTTGATCTCCAGGCGGACACCCCTGCATGCAAAACCAGGGTGGTTTTTGGCCTCAAGAGATTGTCCCCAGATGTTATCACTGCAAATTCATCCTCGTTCTCCTCTTTTTCTTTCGATGCAATCACAGAATCACAGAATGGCTCGGTTGGAAAAGCCCTCCGAGATCATCACGTCCAACCGCTCCTGTCTACCCCCTAAACCATATCCCTAAGTACCTCGTCTACCCGCTCTTTAAATACATCCAGGGATGATGTCGCTGTGTAAATGCTTTGAGAGCCAAAACTCAAACCTACCTCACCCTTTATACCTTTGCTGCTCTACAATTGATGCTAAACCGGGCTTTGCTGTTTAAATGCTGTGTGGTTGCCACCTCCTCATAACAATTAGAAATGGAGTGCGTTTTAGGGTGATTTCAGAGAAAATACCATCTCAGAAACCATTGCAGCTGAGTTTGAGGAAACCTCTTTGCGCTTCCTCGGCCGAAGGGAAGGGTTTTGCTCCAGGGGCATCGACCGGAGGCAACACGAGAGCCGTTTTGAGCTGGGAAAAGCTTCGCGCCTGCCCGCGATGGCAGCGATCGCTGCCGTCAGCCTGCCCGTGGCTGCTCCCGAAAGCCGCGGTGAGAACACGAAGTTCCCAACGTGGAGTGGATTTCCCTGCGACCGAGCAGGACGGGGATTGCACTGGGACAGCCGGCCAGCAAGGGCTCGCGAACAGCCCTCGTTTCAGCTCTTGGTCCTGGGAGCTGGGCCATTGGAGGGCCAGGTTTTGTAATGTTTTGCTATTTTTTTTGCTATTTTTTCCTTTATTGTTTGCTATTTTTTGCTAATTTTTTGCTATTTTTTATTTTTTGCTATTTTTTGCTATTTTTAGCTATATTTTTTGCTCTAATTTTTGCTAATTTGTGCTATTTTTTTGCTAATTTTTTCCTATTTTTTGCTATTTTTTGCTATTTTTAGCTATATTTTTTGCTCTAATTTTTGCTAATTTGTGCTATTTTTTTGCTAATTTTTTCCTATTTTTTGCTATTTTTTGCTATTTTTTTGCTATTACTTGCTATATCTCTTGCTATTTTTTGCTGATTTTTGGCTATTTTTTCTATTCTTTGCTATTTTTTATTTTTTGCTATTTTTAGCTATATTTTTTGCTCTAATTTTTGCTAATTTTTGCTATTTTTTTGCTAATTTTTTTGCTAATTTTTTCCTATTCTTTGCTGTTTTTTGCTATATTTTTTGCTATTTTTTTGCTATATTTTTTGCTTTTTTTACTATTTTTTGCAATTTTTTGTTATATTTTGCTATTTTTTGTTATTTTTTGCTATTTTTTTGCTATATTTTTGGCTATTTTTGGCTATTTTTGGCTATTCTTTGTTACTTTCTGGAGGGTTTTTTGCTATTTTTTGCTTTTTTGCTATGTTTTTGCTATTTTTTTGCTATTCTTTTGCTATTTTTTGCCTTTTCTTACCAGTTTTTCCCTTTTTTTGCTGTTTTTCACCATTTTTTGATATTTTTGATGTTTTTTGCTTTTTTGCTTTTGTGCTATTTTTTGCTATTTTCTGCTATTTTTCTGCTATTTTTTGCTATTTTTTGCTATTCTTTCCTATTTTTCCTATTTTTTCCTGTTGTTTTGCTAGTTTTTGCTAATTTTTTCCTTATTTTTGTTATTTTCTGCTATTTTTTGCTATTTGTTTCCTATTTTTTCCTATTTTTTCCTATTCTTTTGCTGTGTTTCACTACTTACTCCATGTTGCCTTGCGCCCTGCTCCTCTTCCTAGAAATGAACACGTCGGAGGTGTTATTTTGCCAGCGGTAAGTGTTGCCGTTGCTCTGCATCAAACGCGGTGCGAATTACCGAACCCTGCATTAATAATTGCTTCCCGGGTTGTTATAAATTACCGTCTAGCGAAATATTGATATTCCACTCCGGCGTTATTGATAGGCATCCTCCTGGGCTGCCATATTGTTCCAGGCTTTATGAATATGAAAAATCAAAGGCGGTTTATTATTTTAAATAGCTTTGAGCTGGGTTGTATTGTTTTACGTGCAGAAAGCGCTTGCATTAATCAAGGGGGAGGTTTGGGGTTTATTACTCTGTCAACCAAGAGCTTTCGCTACGTGACGTTACGATGCCGGAGGAAGGCGGTGAGCTCTCGTGCTTGAGATAACGGATGGTGTTATCCATGGAGGGATGCAGGGTGACGCTGGGAATCACAGAATATGAGGAGTTGGAAGGG
>NW_010207404.1:0-489 GCF_000695765.1 Mesitornis unicolor
AATATCACCAAGACACCCAATCCATGGGGACTCCCAGCGCCATGGGGACACCCAACGTCATGGAGATGCCCAAAAACATATGACACCCAATGCCAAGGGGACACCAAGAGATGAAGAAGAACGAGGACACCGAGACCACAGAGACACCCAACACCAAGGGGACACCCAACACCATGGGGACACCCAAATCCATGGGGACACCCAAAATCATGGGGACACCCAACGCCATGGGGACACCCAACACCTGGGGGACACCCCAAATCCATGGGGACACCCAAAACCATGGGGACACCCAACGCCAGGGGGACCCCCAATCCATGGGGGCACCCAATGCCATGGGGACACCCAACACCATGGGGACACCCAACGCCATGGGGACACCCAATGCCATGGGGACTCCCAACACTGTGGGGACACCCAACGCCATGGGGACACCCAACACCGTGGGGACACTGAAAGCCATGGGGACACCCAAAAACATGGGGACAC
>NW_010207405.1:0-11541 GCF_000695765.1 Mesitornis unicolor
GTTCTATTTAGCTCAAACCAGGACAAAAACAAAGCCATATCCTGTGGATCTTATCCTGTACAAGGTTTACCTTAAAACATTTTTAAACCACCACAAAGGTTAGGTTTAGCATTGGTTAATTTAATGTGTTTTACTTTAAAATTGGAGAGAACTCAGCTAATCTGTAGTGACATTTTAATCTGAGTTAGCTACTTTAGACTGTGTGGTCATAATAAGTTTTGCTATGTCAAAAATATTTGTTTTCCACAAAAGATTGGTTTGCTTCTTTGTTGAAATAGGTCTCATTTTCTGAATGATTTATAAACTTAACTTATTAGAAAAAATAACTTAGATTATTATTAGCAGGCAGTTCAACATGTTGCAGCTGGAGTTCAGAACTGAGCCTCCTCCATGATTTGTCAAGAATTCCTATGGTGGGAAGAGCTCAGATTGCAATTTTAAAGGGAAATTAAGAAGACAGATGATAAATGAGTGCTAGTTTCCAGGCACTGGGGTCTATTAGAAAAAAAAAAATCCAGCCTTGGTTAAATTTATCACTGTATATAAAGTATATAAAAGTACCTTTTTCAGAACTTGGGTAGTTTTCTAATCTTTCAAGCTCAAATTAAGCTCTGTATAGAAATACCCTTAATCCTGTACACAATTAATGTCCATATCTAGACCATCTTTGAAAAAGTCACCACAGTGTGAAAGTATCAGGAGACAGACATTTCCTAGCACTACATATACTGGGATGGACTTGTTCACAATTAAATAAAATAGCTATCTCCCTCAAGTTTATGTTTTTTACATAGCTTTACCTTTTTGTAACAGTAATTTCTTGATGAATGAGAAGTGTTGGTGTTTCTCTGACAGTTACTGTCCAATACACATGCACTTTTCTTTTGAGTTATAAAGCTGAAGGATAGCGAGGGATTCATAGCAATCAAACCATCACAACAAGGTGTCTAAAAAGGTCAAATAAAATGGCTAGGTGTGCTGGCCAATCAACTAAATCATCCACCAAAGAGTTCTTGACAGGAAAATACTGCATTACTGTATAGCCACAGCCAGTTGCTCACAATTTTTATGAAAAATTAGGCTTTTAAACTGTTTAGTCAGCTGTGTTGTATTATAAGAAAAATGAAAACAACAGAATCTGCAATTAATAACAAAAATAGACATTTGTAGTGCTTGACACATCTTAAAAATTACACAATGCTTCTTATTTTAAAGAAAATGAAATTTAACAAAAATCGTGTTGGCAGGCTAGCTATATTTTAAAATCATTTAGGTATGTATGTATCAGACATCTATCTTGTGTCTATGAAGAAAGAGGGAAGACAGAAGAAACAGAAACAAGCAAATTTGAAATGTATGTTAAAATACGCCACAAAAGACTGTAGGTGAATTAAAGCATTGACTTGCAAATGGTTTTCTTATATAATCAAAAGGTCAAAGCAGTTTGACCTGAACCTGAAATTTTATTTAAATGTATTTGCTGCTTTATAACATTTGGTTTCAGAAGTTCCAGTTGGAGGTGAGATGCAGAATTTCTATAGAATCCCTTTGTTGTACCTAACCAGATATTGACTGCTATCATTCAAGGACAGATCAAGCTACAGGCCATCATTGATCCAATATAGCTTTGGTTTTCCATTATAAAAGGTTCCCTTTCATTAGAGTTTTAAGGGATCTAGTGTGAGAAAGACCCTGTAGTCGTGACCTGAAATAATCTACTCTTTATGAAAGGCTGACAACTCACAGAGAATCAAAGAACGTGCCTGTGGCTGCAGAGGTTTTATCTGAGCCTAATCTAGGGGTCACTGGAAAATTCAATGCATAATTGAAGATTCATCAAAAAGAACTTCTCAGATTAAAAGCTATGTTTACTGTGTGAAAGAGAAATCCTGGTGTGTTGCTTTGCTTCCATGTTGTTTGAAGTCAGTTTCTTTTTTCAAAATTTCAAGAATAAAAGAAACAGCTCAAGGAAAATGAATAATCACATCAGGTACTGGATTGTCCTAAAATGCAGAAGCTTTCTGTGCAGAAATGGACTTTCTATGTTTAAGATAGAAATGAGTAGATAACTGAAAAATAATCCTACTGCAATTCCCAAACTGAAAGAAACTTGGATGTGTTTTCTAAAGTCCACCTTTTGAATTATTTTTCATATAACAGCATACTATGTTGAGCTGTTTGCGAGATGCTCATGATGGAGAGCTGCCTGGTGCTGGGCCAGTCACAGCCACGGAGCAATGGCTGACGGGGCAGAGTGTGGGCACAGCTCAGCTGGGAATGCGCCTCATGTGCAGAGCAGGGACCAAGTAGGAAAGCAAAGTGCCCACTTCATCTTTTCTATATATCTTTATGAGCACAGAAGCACTTGTCACAACAAAATATAAAGCAATCTGTTTTCAAGAAAAAATAAGAGATAGAAAGGTTCAGGGACAGTGCTGTAGGCAAAATGCCTAAAAGTACCACCCCAAGTTTATAGATGATCTTATTCCAAGGTATTACTTAGGTGTCAAAGCCATGTCAAACAACACCACTGCCAACAAATGGACAATTCAATGTCCAGTAAAGCATTTAACCAGCTATGCTGTGGTTAGTGACAGCAAAATGACAGAGGAGCAACTGGCAAGGAAGGGGATGGCAACTATTTCCTGTGGAGTGAGCAGATCTCTAATTTGAGGGAAGGAGAAAATAATGGCTGAATGTTACTGACAAACAAAGGACAGGAAAACAGACCAAAATGCTAAGTGGTGTCCGCACACCATGTTTTTTCAAAACTTCAATAATTCTCTGTAAGGGCCATGAGAGACCACTACACCTCAGCTGCCCTGATCCACTGCACCAGGGACCTCTGACCATGGGGTTGAGGACTCCATGTAAGCTCAAACTCAAACCTAAAATATGTTGTAGGTTCAGCCCCATCTCTGATCTTGTCTCCTGGACCAACCTTGGATCTATGGTGAAGATAGCTTGTGTCCAGTCCTGTGCATGGGCATCCACTGCTTGGATAGACCTTGGAGCTGTATTGTAGTCTTATCTCTGGCCCCATCTCCTATTGCTGTTGACCAGACTCATGTATGGACCTGATTTATCACCTCACCTTCTCTGAGACTGCTGATGGGAGTTGCTTCCTTTGGTCCTTGCCTGAGCTGTGCTGCCAGCTGCTGTGCCTAGTCTGCTTCCTTGCTGCTCCCAGCCTTACCTTGATGCTCTGGTTTCCTGCCTTGACCCTGGGCCTGCCTCATCACTGCAGACTTAGCTGATGGTCCCTAGATTGGGGCTGACCCCAGCTGCTGTTCTTGAGCTGCTGGACTCACCCTGCTCCCTGCTAGTACCTGCTGCCATGCCAGGCTTCCAGTTTCCCTGACGCTGAGGGAGGCTCAGTGCTCCCTACCCAGAAGAAAGGGAGTCAGATCCAATAATATTTCCCTTTATATCAGCAGAAATATAATTTATTCAATTTGCTCAGCAAATCATCATCTGCTTTGATAGACCATTCTGAAGCCCACCAAAATCAACCCAAATCTTTCCTTTCTCCTCAGCAAGCCCTACATCAGCAGTGAATACAGATGCAGCCTACACCTAATGACCCATTTCTATTCTAACTAATAGCAAAATTCTCATCAACTTCAAAGGGAGAAGAAACAAACCTCAGGAGTCAGTCCTTGACCCACAAAGAAGATGACAAAAGCAGTCCCCTGCAGAGCCTCACTTAATAGAGGTCTTTACAGTAAGACAAGGTGATCTTATTAACTTGCATGGAGAATGCATGGAGTTATACAGGATCTCTGCTAGTACAGAGACACAGATATAAAATGAATATGTTCATTAACAAAATGTCATGTAATAATTCACTACTATGAATGAGTTTATAACGTAATATTGTTATTCAGAACTAGCATCATATCCTCTCAATGCAGTTAAATAACACTGTATTATCATAATACGGTTAATAACTGTATTAATACAGTTAAAATTTACTTAATATGTCCATATTTGGAAGTTAATTAAACCTGCTATTTTATTGAAGAGTTATAAAGAGAGTTGTAAATGTTTAATTTATCAAGCAGTTGCTAAGCTTATTTGCCCTGCTGCTTTTCAACGTAGATGTGGAAGGGTGAAATCCCTTGAGAGTCTAGTAAAAGCTATTTCTACAATCTGATTTTGATTAATAAAATTCAGTGAAGTATAATTTGACAAACTACTGCCATTATTTACAGACAAAAAAATAATCTCTTACCTCCATTATCTTTTAGATGCAGTGCTATCTTGGTGTCATCTATAAAAGAAATTCATAGTTAGTTGTAAGAAAATGCCTTTTACTAGGTCATGAGTAATTTTAGGAATGACTTCATAAGGCCAAAGAAATTCCACAATTAGGAAATAATTTGCTACTCAACTCAATGAGAATTAGATTGTGGTGCTCTTACTTATGCTGAGCAATGCTTTACTTCCTTACTTCTAAAAAAAATGAGAGTATCACAGTATAAAGAAGGATGCAAAATACTGGTAAATAAGGGTACTAGAGTCTGTTTTATGACACAAATAATTAATTTATGTTACATGTTCACATATAGCTTGAGCATTTTATCTATTAAGGATTACAGAAACCAACATATCACAATAAAATAAATCAATGACTTATTTCCTTTCCTAAGGATCATGAAAATGTCTACCAGTTTTAAATCTCATTTATTTCCATATTCCTCTTCTTGTTGTGAGCTTTAATGAACAAAATGACAGGGAATAATGCTGCCAATGCAGTCCAAATACTGCACTGACAATTAATAAAATTCTCGTGCTGCAAACAGAAACAGTCTTTTTTTCAGTTGATTCCCACCTTGCAATGCTTTTAGCTCAAATTTTGCTGTCACAGGCTACTTAAAAAATCTGCATGCACCTGGCACCTTGTGTTAACATACAATTCCAACAGAAAACTCCCCTCCTCCTGCTCCTTTATATTTTATAGATGCTATTTGATTAATCTGTGTTAACTCTCCTTCTACCAGTTCAACAAATTTTGGACTATGGTCTGATGGTTAAAGGAACATTAGTAACTCATTGTATACACAAGTTCTCCAGACATCTACCAGGCTTGTCCATTCTTTCCCAGCACTGCCTCCTCGTTCAGTGCTCATCCCCTTTGCACCTTACTGTTAGAAGAGCAAGCTGCAACTTAAAAGCAGTAGCAGATATTGCATTAATTGCAGTTCCCCGCTCCTTCCACTGCCTCAAAGAGAAAAGGTCAACATGAACACATAGTTCCAGGAAATATCTTTCTTTCTTTTAGACTTGTAAATTACATATATGCACTATAAAATAATGCACTCTACACAATTCACCTTCTGTAGGCAGGCTAGTAGGCAGGTGGGAAGTGGTGGATCCTCTGGTGGTCGTTAAAACTCTGAACTTTGTGGTGGTTGGCTGCAGGGTGGTGGTGGAGTAAAGAGGTGTTTCAGTTGTGTCTATATTCTTCTCACAAATCTTATCTTTTGACTGTTGGGAAACAACAAAAACAAAGAAGAGAAAATTAATTCTCAGTGAAGACTGTCACTGAATGAAGAATTCAAGCATTGACATGCTGTCAGGATAAAAAGAATGGCAATGGAATTTCAAGACCACCTTCTTTTCTCTTATTTTTTTCATTTGAAGTGCTCTACACAGCATTCAGCAGCATGTATTTTTCATTTAGGTGCAAAACTTACAGCATTCATTTGTTAATGAAAAGGCTTCAAAGTCATTCCTGAATGTCAAACATTATTTCCTCCTCAACTAAGATTATCACACAAATTTTCACTGTTGTGAATGCTCACTGTCATTGGTCTGGCTGCCATAACACATGTTAAAAAAAAAAAAAGATATGTGGGAATTAATTTGTACCTCTACATAGCGAGCAATATGTAGGTAATTTGAGTATTTAATTAGGCTTTAAATGCAGTTAATGTGTTAAATGTATGTATGTATTCAGCCTATAGAATATTTATATATCACACTATAGAGCAATACATTCACTATATGCCTGTGAATTTTATACATTATATACTATATATTATATAGTATAATATTAAAACTGTATATAATATTAAAATTGTATGTATTATATGTGTATCACAATTATTATATAATATATAACTATTATAAAATATAAACTGTACAAATACAATAATACCATTTACCTTAAAAATCAAGTTGTTGTTTTTTTCAAATTTCTGGACACTTAAAATTCTGCAGGTATAATGAGTATTTTCTTTTGTGGATCATAGTTTTGCAGGAAAATATATCCAATTAGCTAACAGCAACTGCAAATAAGGCAACTGCCTGTAACTCCTGCTGTCCCCATTCATTTTAATGAGAAGTGGAATCCCACAAAGCCTCTTCATTTTATTGACATCAGCCTGTCAAAAACCAGTGGGAGATGCCTTTCTTTTAATAGGTACAGTACTTTATTGTCTTCTGGTTTACCAGAAACAATGTATTATATTAAAAAAAATATCGGTACCTACAGTATAATAATTCCTTAAATTTCTTCATGCCTAGCTTGAACATCACTGTTAATCTCACTGATGCAATTTAATCAAAATTTCACTCAAAATATGTATCACAAAGAAGGAAACACTACTATGAGAACCTTCATTTATCCTCCTGAATTAATGCATTTAGAATTAACATTAGGTAGGGCATCATTTTGGAAGATGCTAAACAAGCTGTTGTTTCCACTCCAGAGTGCCTGAAATCTAGACTGTGAGCAGCAAGTAGCTTGAGACTTTTAAAAAAATGAAAAAAAAAGAAAAAAAAAATTGTATTAGTTTCTCAGATACACTTAGTGTGTCAATAATTTCCTTTCAGATCTAAGCCTTGGATCAGTAGCGGTGTTGAAACAAGAGGGAGAGGCGAAATGGAATGCTACTGTCATGCAGAGAGCAGTTTTTGGATAACTTCAGCTACAGGCACAACTGAGTCCCAGCTAATTATAATCTGGATTAAAGAGGTTATAAGTTTATAAAGGTTATAAGTTTATAAAGGTTGTGCACTATAATAACAAATACTCCCAACAACTTTTATTTTCTGTTCTTGAAGAGATTATCCTCCACAGACAATAAATTTCACAGAAATTCCGTTGTTAAATCAGCAGATTACAAACTGCAAAGCTGAAACTTCAAGCCCATGTAATGAGGCAGTATGTAGGATGCAGTTATTTTGCAATTACAGTCATAAGAAAAATCATCCATCTGACTGGATTTATATCATTACTGCTCTTTGTTTCTACTGAGAATAAAACAGAATGTGCTAGACACCTGGGGCTATGTTTAGCCCTCAGTTTCACCTGACATTACACTTCAGAAGGGCTATGTTGCTGAAACTCATGACAGAATTTAGCTCTTTCAGCCAAAATGCTTTTCTATAGCCATCAGGAGATTAAAAGTGTCATAAATTAATTTGTTCCTATCACTATAATCCCCAAATGAAAAGAAAAAACCCAAACAAAAAAAAAACCTTCTGAAGGGAGAACACTGGGAAAGAACCAGCAGTTCTTAGTGTCTATGTGTGTCTTGAAAATTGACTGCTCTGGTCCAGGAGTACCTCAAGTAACCCTTTTAGAGGAGGCCCATAGTCCCTGTTTGACAGTCCACCTCTACCAGTCAGATATCTTTCTCGATCTCTCACTGCCTCTCCATGAAAGGAAGTCCAAATGCCTTGTAGGTTTTTTATTTTTAAATTCTCTTTGAATTAATCAATGTAATTTCTTCTGTACAAAATAATTGGGCAAGATTTCATAATCAAAATGCAGTGCTTGTTTTTCACTTGAGACTAGTGTAGGACAGGGTTTTCTGAGACGAGGAACATCACAGTTTCTTCCCCTTTTCTGGCAAGAGTCAGAAAACTAAAAGAAAACTAGTGCACGGACACTGTTTTGGGGCAAGCTTTCTGGTACTTTTATTTTTTCTTTGAACTAATTTCTCAAAGATAAAATTTTTACTTTGAATCCATTTTGTTCCCTCCAATGTGGAGTGAAATTGCTCAGTCTATTTTTCTTTATTATGCCTTACAGCATTTCCATTGAATGATAAAGATAATTATAGCATGTCTTTGGCCTTGAAACCATGCTTCATAATCTGAAGAATTTAATCAAAAGCATCATAAGGATATAAATGGCCTCTGATGGGCTGAGGATGTAAACTATTCACATACCTCTTCAGGGCAGCCACTGTCTACCCAATCTTGCCGGTGACGGTCAAATCCACTGGAGCATCTTTGAATGATGAAATAGATAGAAGTTGTCCAGATGGAAATAGGAAGAAAACAAGAACAAGAAAGAATGAGATGGAAAGAGAAGACAATGACAGAGAGAATGAGTAAATTATGTGATTTATTTTAAAATCCATATGATTTATGTGGTATTACTTTTATTCAAGAGGCTGTTGTTTGCAATATGAGTAAATTATTTAATACACTTCAGTAAAAGGTGTTTCAATGAATTAGTGGGTTTTTTAGTTTTTTTTTTTATTAATAGTTTTTAAATAGGAATGTCTCCCTTCCATTGGGTAATGGAAACTGAGCTATAGCAATTTTAAGTTTGATGTCAGCCATATGGATGTAAATTGGTTTAATTATTTCTGTCCAGATTTCTTAGCCAGGAAAATTTAATCTCACAAATGATGTAGTCAACCAGTCACTGCTTTTATCAGGCAAGGTGATCTGAGGCATCAAGATACACACATAACAACGCGATCAATGTTCACAGATTTAGATAACAGCTCCTTTGAACAGCCTTCATGACAATTAGAGAATACTATACCGCTCCTTCTATCTTCTCACTATACAGCTCCTTCTATCTTCTCACTAGCTGCAGAGAACTTAAGTTGCATGCATATTTCTTATCAAATTATGTAAGGTTAATAACCTACTTGCAATATAATTTCTCACTTGCAATATGTAGCAAAGAAATTTTAAAGCAACTTGTAATACTTTAATATAATTATTCCCCTGGCAATCCCCATCTCACAAGAGTGTTGTCAGTGTTTATACAGTAATTTAAGGTTTCCTAGACAAAAGGTAGCATTACAAAATGAAAGTATTATTAAAACAGCAAGCAAATAACTAAACCATGATGTCCCTCTTTGAAAGAAATTCTTTCCAGTTAGGGCTTTTAATTTTCATTGGTTTTGTTGTTTGTTTTCTGCATTCATTTCCTGCAGTATTTAGTTATGAGACAGGACGATCTCCTTTGGCACCCATGGTCATAACTTACCTTACTGTACAGTAAATAACTTTATCACTGTCTTTTAATAAGACTAGGCAAGCAAATGAGGCCACTGTTATGGTTACTTATGGGGTTATTATTTATTCTCAATGAACTGAAAGATGACAAGACATACCGAGTACTACTCTACTTCAACCAAGGTGAACAGGTGCATTTGGAAGAATGGAACAGTGGAATCATTTTTATGTAGGAGAGGATGTTACAGGAGGACATAAACGTGGGATGATGAACCTCCCCATACAATTATTCTGTGTAGAATCTATAATGCCTTTGACAAAAGATTTTGAGAAAATGTTGATTCTTGTGTTTTTTTGTAATTCCACTGACCCACTTTCCACCACTTGGAGTGGTGCTTCATTAGCAACTTCTGTGCCCACCTTGAAGAAGAACCAGACTGATTTTCAGATGTACTGAATATACACAAACCTGTTACATTACAGTCTTACTGCTCTGGCTAAAATCTAAAATTAAGTTTGATGATATTCTGTACATCTGAAAATCAAGCCAAATGTTTAGACATGGTATCAAGCCACTCCACAAATTTCTACAGTAGAGGCAATTGCCGCAGTTACATGTCCATGACAATTCAAACCCAACTATACTTAGACCTAGTAAGGATTAATGACCTTTTATCTTAGATTTTATCTTGTATCTACGTGGTGTCAAAATTAAGGTTTCAAAGATTAGATGAATAAAAGCTTATCCCAGGCATACTCATTTACAGTTCTTAAGTCTTTTCTGACAAACTACTGAAATATGATGGCAAGTATTGCTGTATTAACAAAACACCAGAAGTTGAATGTGACATGCAAGGACTTGGAATGGCTCTTTCAAGCAGCTGAGAGACTCTTCAAATGACCCTACCTTAAAGAAAAATACATTGAACCCTGGACACTGTTTATTTAACATTTTCTGTTGATGCAATGGTTAGCAGCTTTATCAGGAACAAGATAGGCTCCATGCATATCTGTTTGTGAACTTTCTTTGAGGCATGTGTCAATGAGATGTCAGCCATAGCAGGTACTATCATTGCTGTGTTGTTGATTTAGAATTCTGGGAACTGTCATAGCGTTTTACCAATTGCATTTTTAAGACCTTCATCTAGTAGCATGGTGATAATTCCCTGTTTCCATTAAAACACTAGAGCAGATGTGACTAGCTGTGCTGTTTATGCCATCTGTCAACATGGCTGTTTTATAACAACTTCATTTCCAAGTGATGACTGAAATCGGCTCCTAGCAAAGCAATAACAAAGATGTTCTAGGAAATGACAATAGGGACATTTGTGAAATGTAAGGAATTCCAGGATTTATGTGGAACTTGGGAGTACTGGTTCAGGGAGCAATGGGAGAATTAAAGTCTCTGCAAGTATAGTGATGATAATTTGGTATAATTAATGCATCTGAATTTGGGCAACAAGGAAGATGTCAAAATCCTTATAGTGAACTGTACATAGGCAGAAAGGAGGTAAAGCTGTCATCGGATCTACCAGATACCATTTTCCTCTATTTGGCAGAGGATATTTAAATGACAAGAAGTATCCATTTAGTGCATGAGTTGAACTTCTTTGTTCTTCTCATTTCAGAGAGTTCAATGAGGATTATTAATAATAATAATAAAATAGATACCCTATATACAGAAAATCCATCAAGATTTAACTTGTAAAAGCTAAAAACATAATGGAAAATTATCAGGAAAGAAAGGGACAAAATCTGGATGGAAAAATATTTTTCACCAGGACGAGCTGGTATAAAACAATCAAGAGCATTAAAATGCACAACATATATCCTTTAAAACAACTATTCCCTAGGTATTTTTTTTGCCAGGATATCTGCAACAGCATATGAAGAATAGATTTCTGGGAAGTGAAGGGCATTCCAGAAAGCTGAAATTATTTCTTAAATACCATGTAATTTCTCAGCTCAGTTAAAATGTTTATTAACCCCTCTAAATAAAAGGTTAAACTGGAAAATTAAATATAAAATTGAACAGACAGAACTCTTTTCTGCCTTTACCAACTGAGGAAGGCCCATCACATTAGGAAAAGATTAAGACACTCACTCAGTTGTTTGAATTACTAAAAAAAAAGAACTAGAAAATTTAAAAGTGGAAATCCTTTCCAAGCTGAGGGAGACTGGAAATAAAATATAAAAATAAATATATATAAATGAAATATATTTAAAAAAAACCAAAGTACTGAAAGCCTTGAACTTTGTCTCTCTCCAAATAGGGGGGGGGGGGGAAAAAAAAAAAAAAAAAACAACAAAAAACAAAACAAAAAACCA
>NW_010207405.1:11561-19144 GCF_000695765.1 Mesitornis unicolor
AAAAAAAAAAACCAAAACCACCTAATCATAGAGCAATTTCTGGAGGAAAAAAAGCACTACCTTTCTTGCCTGGTTTGGCTTTGCCTCACTTTACTGTAGAACTGGTTCCATTTTGGTTCCTCCACCTTTAGAATATCACTTTCTTGTCACACTGTGCTATCTGGAAAAAGACTGTATTTTCCTCTCTTTGTTATTTTCCACTTTCCTTTGTCACAAATGCAGAACTTTACCACAGCTTGAAGTGTTGATGAAGCTCATGAGAATTGTCACTGTGAGTGACTGTGGTATGAATTTGTAAGGTATTTTAATGGTATTTGTGCTTATCATCTAGCTCAACACACCTAATCATAGATCTGAATTCAAGCATAACTGTGTTGTCTGTATTTATCCTTTACTTAATTATATTGCTTAATTAAACTGTACATCAGAACAGGATGACAATTTGAAATGTTAGAAGAGGATTTGCTCCCACCTTGCTGTTATAAGCTAAGAACAGCCAAGATGACTTAATACAAGGATTTTAAACACATGGCACTACAGCCTGTACTATTTTAATGCTTATGAAAAATTAAAATATAATTACTAAGGCATAGTTATTACTTGGTGCAGCATATCTGTGTCTGCAGCACCGAATTCCATAATTGTCTTAACATTGCATACCTCTCACAATTTCTAACATTGATGATAAGGAGGATCAGAGTGTGGTACAAATTCCAGAAGGCAATCCTCAACCTGATGATGCTTCCACAATTTTATGGGACAGAAAGTTTGGAAAAATACAGCTACATGTTCTGTAAAGTACTCACACAATATCATGTAAAGAGAGAAGTAAAAAGACATTAACAGAAAAGCTGTTCTTTTACAGTAACAGGGATTGGACATGAATAAGACACGATATTTGTAACTGACACAACATGTGAATAGGCAGTAGGAAATAAGGTGTCCCACAGGGAATTCTTGTTGGAAGGGCCTAAGAATGAAAGTGGGCTAAAAGAAGTAAGTTTTATTTCCAATTCAACTAGAAAGAAAGGAAAAAATCCTAGTTAAAGTGAGACTTGGCAGAGTTCTGATTAAAGAAGAATAGGAGGATATTTTCTCTAATCTTAATGTCAGTTACAACAACAAAGGAAACATGCTGAAAAGCAGATAAAGTATAAAAAAAAGCTTTTGCTAAAGCCTCTGCTTTGAATAACTAGAAGGAAAAATAAAGTGTAGGAGGAGGCCCTACAGTTGAATTTATGAGATTAAGTTATCAGAATTTCCAACAGAATCAGCATGAAATAATGACAAACCTTCTCTGGGAAGGACTCACACTGAAATTAGTCTCTGATACTAAAGTACATTCTCCACTGCCTCTGACTTTGTGCATTTATACTTGCAAACAGCGAGTATAAAGAGCTAATAGCAACAGAAGTTAGCAGAGAATTATGATCTGTTGGCATTGCTACCTGTTTTGCACACAAAAAAATTACTTGGAGTTCATGGCAAAGAGCTCTGAAGCACTACTGGGTGTAATTCACACTCTTTTTGATGATTCCCCCACCCAGCACAATTAACCCCTCTTTCTCACTTTTACATGACTGTCTGAACTATTTTTTATTTTTGAGTATTCAAAACGATCTCTTCAACTTTAGGATAGATGCTCCTATGATCTTACACTGTTTTGCTCAATATTACATGTTACAATTCCTTCTGGTTAAATAAGTAGGAGTGGCTAGCTGTAATTTGAAAACTGCTTTATAAAGCTTTACACTGACAGCCTGAGAATTACAGTTAGCCTCTCATACCCACTGCTTTCCCTCTTGCTTTTAAAATAAAAACACGAATGTCACCTTTGGAGAAAATATTTCCTTTTCCACTTTAGCGATAAGGAAATAGAGCACAGGAGACATGAAATGATTCAGCTGTGATAACACAGAATTTCATAACAGAATCTAGAGGTAAGCCCAAATTTTCTGAAAACCAGTTAAGCATACACTAATTCACATCTCATATACTTCCCATAGTACTCCCAGACATATGAATTATAGAACTAGGAATGTTACTGAAAAACATAAGTCTCAAGTGGCATGCACCAAGGTACAGATCTCACTCACACATTGGCTAAACTCTCTTTTTCAGTCATTTTTGCTGGGATTTCAGTACTTTTACTGGGATTTTGCTCTTTGGTTAAAAAATTGGTAAGATTAAGAAGTAGTAGAGTCCTTGGGACAGCATGAAGGTGGTCTCTTGCCTAAAGAAAGTATGAAACAGTCCTGTGCACATTTCTGTTATCACACATGAACCCCAGCAATGTTGCAATAGATAACATGGCTGTTTCAGTACTATTCGGCATCAGCATCTGAGCTGCTAGAAAGAGAAGTGCAGAGATGTTTTCCTTACATTATGTTGCTTCTTTTATACCTCATTCACAAATCTAAAAAGAGTAAGAAGTCAAGGGAAGCAGAAGCTATGACAGGAGAAGGAGGCATAATGTGCTAAACTCACTCTACATATGCCAGTGTTTATATGCTTATAAAGTCATGTCAATAGAAGCACATTCTGCACAAAGAACATGCACAGTTTTGAAACTGTGTATTCATATACTACATTTGTGGAAAGTATGGATGATTAGGGTTAAGAAAAACACCTGCTGTAAAGGCTCAGTGAATTCTTCACCTAGAGAGCAAAAGAAAGACATGAATGACACGAGTCATCCTGTGATGGGTTATGTTCAAGAAACTGAAAGTTCAGAAAGCTGTTTCCCAAATTAGCATTCTACTTGCATGTCATTTTTTCTCTAAAAGTGAGTCAAATTCTGAAGTCAGCATTCAGAAAAAACAGTCTGCAAAACAGATTAGCAAAGAATTACAGAAGTTGGGGCTCATCAATTTCTTCATTAATTGTACTTATTAATATTTGTTGTGATATTTGGTGGGAAGCAAGTAGTTTCATTAATGCTAGAGGATAATGTAGATATTAGAAGAGTTAATAGACCTGAATAGAGGGGGAACTAAACATGTAATGGTGCACAAAAAAGCCTTAATATTTAGGAAGAATACTGAGAAAACTTTATTTCCCTGAAATTGGAAATATCTCCTACAGGAAAATGTTACAGAGTCCCCACTCTTTAGGTAACTGAAAAGACTGATAAAATATATATGCTATAGATAATCAGTAGACTCTTGAGAAATAGAACAGTTTGCCTTAGCAGGTCTTAATCTCAGATTAACCAAATTTTATGAAGAGACAAGCAGATTTCAGATTTGTCTACATAAAGATTTCTGGCAACATTACATAGATGTATGTGTATAGCAATATGTACAATTTAAAATATTACACTAACAAAAAGAGTTTTCATTTATGGTGCTTCCTTAAAGAGTGGTATCTAGGAGGCTAGAAGACAAATATTATTTCAGTGATGCTCAAGTAATATTGAGGAGTATAACCGTAACAGGTTAGCACTGCTGGAAAGCAGTTTAAGACTATTGTGATCATTCTGGTTGTTTCTATATTAGTAAAAAAACCCCATGCCCAGAAATCTTCCTGGGCACTGAAGACTGCTGGCACAGAATGGCCTATGCCTGAACAAGCAAACTCTCTCAATCTTGAAAAGAAGGAGGCTGCACATAAACTTCCATCTGGGAATAATCCCTAGAAAAGTCCAACTTCTGCACCATGCCTGTTCTGGACAGTGCTCCTGGGCAGGGACTGAAATCACGTCAGGGAACATCATAACTATTTCATGGCACAGACAATCCTTTTCCAATGCCCAGGAAGCTTCTCAGACTCTGTTTAATTTGCAAGTAATTCTATGACAAAAAATATTTGGTATGGGAAGACGAGCTGCAGCTGTACAAGTGACTGTTATGTATGACCACTGAACTGACCATTAAACAAATCTGACAGAGACTGCCATTCTGAATTATATTTCAGTGAAACAAAAACAGTAAAGAAAAATAAAATCTGATAGTGCAAAAACTTTCCGTTAAAAAATCTTGATTGATTCAATTAAAAAATGCTTGTATTTAATTCCTTGTTTCATTTATTTTCCTTGTAATGACACCAAAGGAAATAAAGAGTAAGAGTCACAAAATTAGTGGAAGACAGATTTTTCCACAGTAATGCTGTGGGTTGGATGCTTATGTGATAAACCTCCATAATTTATCTCCTGAACTTAGAGGTCTTTTGAAATGTTCTCAGTTTCTATTATTTCACTTTTTATAAACACTTGAAATAAGGAAAGAAAGGGCAAGTTTAGAAAACTGTTATCTAGCCAAACAATTTAGGATACAATGGGGAGGTAGTATCTGAGTTCTGTAATATAGTCTTGTGAAAATTCAGATATTTGTTAAAAGATACACAGCAACTAATTTCTTGGAACGTACCAGGAAGGAGTTAAGAACTAGAAATTAAATTCATTTCAGCCATGAAAGGGAAGAAATCTAATATCTTGTTCCTCACTAAATTAACATTCTGCCAAGAGGGCCTGTTGGACAAATTGAACCTACTGCACAATCATAATTTTTGCTAATCCATTAATGAAGCTTTTTCTGTAACTGAATTTATCTGACAAATTGTTCTGAAGTCAGAAATCTTGAGTTGGTCAAATCTGTGTATTTTCTAGTACGCTACTGTTTGAAAAGAAAAAAAATTCCCAAGTCGTCTAGCTGTTTTAAGCAGTAAAGTTGATTTAGTTTAGTTCAGTGGAAGAGAAGCTAAGACAAACTGCAAAACAGCAGTAGCACTGCTCTATGTACAGTGATGCATAAAAACATTATAAAATGAGGAACCACTGATACTGACGCTAACCCGTTTCAGTACTATCCTACCTTTTATGATTAAGAATTCAGTTAGAACTACAAAACCTAATTAATTTCATTAGGAGTACCTTGCTCATCTATTTGGCTCATAAACTGGGAGAACTCCTGTTGTAAGATGTAACTGCTCTCTTCAGAGACTAAGCACCTACTTTTTTTCCCTTAGCTTCCAGCTGTGTTGCAGAACTGGATACCACAGAAAGCTGCAGAGTGGATAATGAATAGAATTTATAAGCTCCAGAAGACAAAGAAACATCTCTGGCAAGGGAACAAATAGCTAGTGAAACCAATCTCAGATTTTTAAAGGCAAATGATACAATGAGAAACACAAATATACAATATGAGTAGTGCGAGTGCTGTGGCTTAAACAAAATCACTGTATTTATATCTAGATTAAGAAACTTCAAAATGCCTCCCAGTCTTCAGGTCCGGGATTTCATAGAAAATATTTAAACAGGAAGATTAGGATTTCAGAGTAATGAGAACTGCAGAAGTCTTCTGACATTTTCTAGAAATAAAGTTTTGTAAACAAGCCTGGTATTTCTTAAAAATCTGCATCACTTATGAGCATAACTGTTGTCCTCATGTTCTGAGATATTCAGGAAAACAAGGCAAAGCATATATATGTAAAAGTGTGTGACTAATGATGCAACTGTAAGAAAACTTGCTAGTTTCTGTATGAAAGCTGGATTCAAATTCAGTTGGGTAGATACAAAATCTACTAATGGTAGGATAATGACAGTTTGATTCTCTAGCTTGGGGCTGCTGAGAACATCAGTGAGGAGAAAGGAGGACACTGCAGAACATGCAGAGAAAGGAAACTCAAGCAATGAAGTTTGTAAGACAAAATTCCACTAGTGTAAGAAGAATTCCACAATATTTTCACTGAGTCCAGCTACTAATAGATTCTACAGACTTCTCCAAAAATGTAGAAATGCTACTTACCTGCTATTTATCCATGTATCAATCTAGTTAAAGGTCACCAATTCATCTAGCTGCAGGGTAACTTTCAATAAAAACATGTTAAGAGCTCAGGATCATCTATGTTCACAACAGTACTTTTAAATGTACCATTACTTTACTGATATGTACCTCTTTACCGTTATGTGTTTTTAAATGTACCTTCAGGCTCACTGAAACTTGCACTGTCTTCTAAACAAAACTGCCATCCCACTTGAGAAGATCTATTACTATGTTCTTGTGAGGCTTCTTTCATCAAACAATACCATCACTGGGCTCACTCTGGTTTGAGAAAATGTTTTGTTCATTAAGCGTTTCTGTGCCACTTTCTTTTCTTGCTTTACTCCCATCAGACTTGCCATGCATACAGAATTCTCAATTATTGAATGCTAACTTCCTAACAGTTTCTTGCAGTTCATGTGTTTAAATTAGCTTGTCAAATTAAGAGTAAGCAGTTTGGAAAGGATTTGAAGAAGTTGGGTGTGGAGCAATTTTCTGCTCAATAAAGTATAGATCTAGTATCATTCTTATCCGTAATATATCAGGGCTGATAAATTTGCACATTTACTCTTGATAAATTTGTTGTGCTTGATTAAGAAGAGCAATTGCTGTCTCAACACAGCTTTTAAAACAGAAGAAAAATATGTTGCATTTTAAACAGAGCAAACTCTGACAAAGGGCCAGAATTTCTACTTTTCAGACTATCAATATAATTGCTCCATAATTGGAGAGAAACAGTGTACACATTAAAAAAATAGTACTGACATCACTTTCTATTTATCACAGGGTAAATTTGACCTAATTCAACAATCAGCTTGTCAAGAACTAGGTGTCAGGACTCTGCCACGTTTTCATCTAAAACCACCCCAGCATAAAGAACTGCTGCAGTGGAACACAAATCCAAGAGACAGGCAGAACCTGGGCACAGCTCTTTCACTTTGTTTCAACCAGCAGTATGATCAGCAAATTCATGAAGTTATACACATTGGTAGAATATTTTACAGAATACACTTTATTTTAAACCTTTAGCCCTTCTAAAGCATTTAAAATGAGATTTTCCTTATCATTTGTATATGAATCTATTACACTGATTGGATTATATATGCTCCCTCTGGTGGTTTACGTAATCCATACAAATGCCTAATTTTTTTTACTTATTAATTCAATGGTTAAGATGCTGTGGCCAATTTTGTAATAACAGCACACTACTATCAGTTAAATAGTGTTGGGATAAAAATGGCCTGAGTATAGATTAGGAAGTCTTCCTCCTATCTTTCAAATTTGAATTGAAATAGGTTATATTCCTTAAGCAAATGACCAAGGAAAATTAAACCCTCAAATACTTAAAACCAGGAAATACCTAAAAGTGAGCATTTGAATAAAAACTGAGCTCTAAAAATGGTTACTTATGAATGTACGGACAGGAGTAAAAATATTTTTGGGCTCATAAAGTAAAACTCTGTTCCTTGCTCTGTGTTTTGCCACCTTGCACTGCAATGCCCAAGGTTGTTACCAAGGGTTGTTACCTCGCCCACCAAACCAACACTAACTTTAATTCTGTGCCTTCATTGTAATTTCTTTGCATAAGAACTTCTAGAGCTTTTGAGGAATGTATTTATAGCATCTGGGTTAAAAACTTCTAGATGTCAGGACATTTTTTTTTAAGAACTTCATAGTTTCAGTAAAATAACTTGAAAAGCTTAGACCAGAGCAAGTCACAACAGGAGATGTTCAATACATGTTCACTACACAATTGAGCCAATGTATTTGCACTCTCAGCTGATGAGTATTTTTGGTCCTGATCTCATTCACTGCCTTTCCCTA
>NW_010207405.1:19175-25680 GCF_000695765.1 Mesitornis unicolor
CATAATGGAATCTATAACCTTTGTTGTGGTGTCAGCTATCAAATAAATGATGAGGGAAATGTAGATACCAAACAGTAAGCTATTTGTGCAGAAAGACCCTGTGTTTCCTATTTAAATAGCTTTCTTTTGCAAATCAGGGGGTTTGTACGATACTAATTTTTGTGGTTTTTTTGCAAATCTGTATGGGTGGTGCTTTGGTCAGCTGATGAATATTTTAGATTACATAAGACTCTTACTTGTACTACAATATTTGATTCAACACAATTTTTATGATAATAGGTCTTGACAGGTGGGACATAAAGAACAGCAAGCAAAAAGCCTAACTCTTCTCGTCTTCCTGACATGAAAATTGTCCAGATATAAACTTTCATTTGAAAGTTAACTAAACATGTTTCCAATTTCTTTCTAAAAGAAGAATAAACAAACAAGACATTTCAACCTTGCCCAGAAGTTCAGAAGACAAATAATAAGCAACTATTTTTTATCTCAATTACAATAAGGGCACTGTGGAAAACTGTCACTTCATCTTTCAACTGTAAAATGTTTTCTTAAGAACTGCAAGTGTCTAAAGATTTTCCCTTCCCTGCTTTCCAGCTAATCAGCATGGGATACAAAACAACTTCTTACCTGCTTAGATGGGAACAGCAATTATCATAATAAAAGATTAGAAGTATGAAGACTTAAATTGCTACTGTTCCCAGACACTTTTCTGATTTTTCACTTTGCTCAGAACACATTTCATAAAAACCAGCTGTTACCTATACATTTACACAACTAGTGCTGTTGCTGGCATACAGGATTAAGCATTGAAACGAAATGTATCACAAATGGGATTCTTTAATCTTTTTAGCTCAGTACTGTTTTAAGAGTATAAGAAGCTTTGAGACCTGTGTGCATATACATGGGCAGAATAACCCTGCTTGGAGTGCAAGGAGTGTCCTGGCTCATCACTGCACACAGACAGTCCAACATGAAGAGTTGTACAGCCTGTTCCAGGGCACCTTGCAAACTGGAGGTTTGCACTCCATGGGTCAATACCATAAACTAGTATGACTTCAAATCAGACTATTCAATGCATAGTCTGGGAAGCAGAGACTTCTAAGGCTAAAAGTGCATTTAAGCACTTCAAGTGAGCAAGATCTTTTTGTGAACTGGGACTCCCAAAGTTGGCCCTCTCTTCCCTTGTGGACCCAGGAAAGCCCCCAGCAGGACTGCCTGCAGCAGTCCCTGAGTCTTCAGACAGCCACTGCCTGAGGGTGGTGGATCTGCGCTGGAACCATGCAAGGGGGTGTGTATTTCAGTGCTCAGGCTTAAGCAACTGGACATCTAATGGGCCACCCTTCAGGGGTGACTTGGGTTCAGAAGACCCACGTTAACTTGCCTCCTCTGCCTCAGATGACTCTCTGATCACTGTGAGATGACTTGTGGAAAGGGCAGTGTCAGGAATATTGAGTAGAGGAGCTTCATGGGGCTCAGGGACTTCACTGCTGAGCCTCCTACAGACTCAGATAGCTGTAGGGATTTCCTCAGACAAAGTGTCTGAGTCCTAGAGACCTTTGGTCTCTGGGATCTCTCTTTTGATGATTAAGCCCAGGGTTTGGTGAAAAAGTACTTTTAGTACTGCTCTCCTATTTTGCATAACTTCCCTTGAAAACTTAAGTGAGTCAGCCAGCGAAACACCCTTGTGGATATAGCTGTTGGGCTTTTGGGTGCCCTTGGCATAAGGCAGACAGTTTTGAGTATTCAAAATTTGAATATAGGTACTGAAAGTGACAGCTGAATAAAACTATAATCCAAACTGTTTGCAGCTCTTGTCCTTAGTCCTTCACTACTCCAGTTCCTGATCTCCAGTGCTGGGATGATAGTACCAAACTAAACTTGAGAGATGTTGCAAGGACTGGGAGATGTTTTTATCCTGTGTTAATGAAGTGAAGCAAGAGACACATTCAAAACCTGAGTTTCCAGCATGCACAGATTGCAAGAGTGTGCTCTTTGCTTATTTCCAAATTCACTGAACCATCAGTATCACTTCATTGCTGAAATCTGAGACTTTCCTGAAGTTCATCAAAACAAATTCATCAATATCCACAGAATCTGAACATAGATATTTTCAAAACTTTGTATAAAGGTAGCTTTTTAAAATTCCTTGTTCATTTAAGCATCACATTTCCACTCTATTTCGGTGCCAACTTTTTAAAGTTAATAAACACAATTGATTTCTTGAGCAATTAACTTCAAATATTTTCAAGGGAACTCACTATTTCAATAATGCAAGTTGTACAGATCGAACCTATAATATGACAGAAAAGTTTCCTTAAAGCTTCCAAAAACTTTCCTAGAAAATGACATCTCTAACATGCAGGCTATACCAAATGCCTAGAGCATATAAACACTTTCAGAAGCATGAAAAGATTATATAAACAGATCTCAAATTAATGAATTCTTCCACTTTTACATGCTGGGAAGTCAGAGATAACAAAAAGCAAATAATCCAAGTTTCAGCCACAGGTGACTACTATAAAACAGATGTTAAGTGCTTCTGACATCTCATAGAGATAGATCCTTGTGTATGAGAAAGCTGTGACACTGTCTTAGCTTACGTATGTATAGTTAGTCTCTTTTACTTATGGAACAGTTTGACTAATGGAACACACATGGTTCAAAAAAAATTAGCTCCTACAGGGATCCTTCATCTGCTGAAGTCAGAAGAAAATGATGTGTCTCTGCTTTAGTTGTGATGAAACAGTATGATATACATCACATTGGATTTCAGAGTGGACAGTTTGATGACCCTTTATGAAAAGCGAAACTGTGACTTCAGTTTGTAGAGAGTGACAGGCATAGAGGATTTTGCTCTGAATCACCTTCAAGAAGAACCTGCCCCTCTGAAGACTGCAGAGTTTGCACAGCAGCCAAGCTGAACTTACAGGTAGGAAACATCCCACTGTTGCAGAATAAAGTTATTTCCATTCCAACACAGATTGCCCACATGGGGGAGTACAGTTATTCCACAGTAGCTCTGCTGGTCAGTTTTTTTTGTGCAGTTACAGGTTTTATATATACTTTCAGTTTTTTCCAGGCATACTTTGTTGTGTGAATGATTCAATATATCGTTTACATTTTATGCAAGGAAAAAAAAATTCATAAGATGCAGTTCTTGGTAGCAATGTTGCTCTGGCTAAATGGGGTCATAACTTGTTGAGAAAAAAGGGTTGTACAATTGGGATAGAGTTTTGCTCCCCGCTGGATTCGAGTTTGCTTGTTACCCACACGAAACTGTGTCTGCTCCTGGAGATCTCACCAAAGTGCTACTGGGGCTACACAGGAGGAACACCATGATCTATTACAGCCATAGCTGATCCTTATTGCTCCCTCAGCCTCATCAGCATACAGGCATCCTTCCTCTGCACAGATGGGAGCTCTAGGTCAGTCAGTGGATTACTGCCATACTGGAAACCTATCACTATCAGGTTCAAAGCCTTCTTCAGGTTTTAGCGCTTACGGCCACTTGCCTTCCCTCCCCTGGGCTTTGTCTACAGCCAGGAGAGACAGAGACAGCCTTTAGTTTCTCACCACCTGAACCAGTGTGTCCAGTCAGCTCTGCAACCCAGAACCACTGCTCAGACATTACTCCTAAGCATCTGCTTACTTCAAAAACATCTTCGAGCATTCATTTGAAAGTGAACTGTAAAAATCAATTTTCTTTGTACTCTAGGCACTTCTAAAATATCTAAGCAAATACTTTATGTAATGCTTTGCCCTTGTTTTTCCAAGCAGATGTTATTCTGCTGCAGCAGAACAACGTATATCACAACAGAAGATAAAAGTCTAGGTTTGTTTACAAGGCTAGTGACTGAAGAACAGTGACACACAGAAAAAGCTGGAGCACTGTGATGAAAGAAGTCACAGCTTTCCATCCTGTATGATTTTCAATCAAGATATTTAGGTTTTCTTGTTGAGCAGGTTTTTCTTTATCATATGCAAAAAGAAAATTTTAACAGAGTTAAATTTATTTTTGAGGGGAGCAAAACCACAATGAAATAAATGATTCTGAGTACTCTCCTGTGATCCAGGCATCTCAGCTGAGAATGTACTAAGTGCTATTTTTTTAAATCTCCCTAAAATGAATAAACATGCTGAGGAAAAGCAAGGTAAAAGAAGAGAGAGGTATTGGGCTCGAATGCAATGCAGATGAGGGTATTCAGAACTGGAAAGGACCAGAAAATGGTCAAAGCTGAGACAGGAATGAGTACTGATTACAGTGATCCTGCACTGTAATGCACTCTAATTGAGTAACTGTTCAGTTTTCTCATTTTAGAAAGCAAGTTTCCTCTCTTCACTTTTCATTGTTTCAGATCTGTTTCTCTGCAGAACTGAACTAGTTGAAATAAGCTGC
Organism: Mesitornis unicolor; assembly: GCF_000695765.1. Taxonomy (NCBI): domain Eukaryota; kingdom Metazoa; phylum Chordata; class Aves; order Mesitornithiformes; family Mesitornithidae; genus Mesitornis; species Mesitornis unicolor. The sequence continues at coordinate 23,572 of NW_010207405.1, forward strand.
TTATTTCAGAAGCTGGAGGGGAGAGACCACGAAAGGCAACACGCCTGAGGCAGCCATGATTACCAAAACTGTCTTTGTGGAGAAAATAAGAATTAAAAAAAAAGAAGGTGTAAAATCTAGTATAATATTAAGATGTCCAGGGGACTGGACCATATCCTCAAGAGGTTTTTCAAGACCCAGCTGAACAAAGTAATGAACAAACTGGTCTGATCTCACAGCTGGCTCTGCTTTGAGTAGGAGGTTAGACTAGATGGCCTCTAGCAGATCTTTCCAATCTGAACTATTTATGATTCTACACACAATCCTCCATTTGCTTAAACCTGGCTATTACTCATCTTTATAGACACATATTGGATGATATGACTGTCTTTAAACTACTGAAATTCCCATGTAGCGGCATAATCTTAGTTTGCTTTTCTGGATCCACCTTTTTTAAGGAATCTACTCTAGTTCCTGCTTTTGCTGCTAGTCAAACAATGTCCAAACACAGTCTGTGTGAAATGACAGTCTCACTACTGTCAGTAATGGGCTAATTAACAGCAATAAAACTGTGCAGTCTGTCTGCTGCAGCTTGTTAAAGGCACAACTGTGATGCAGCATGGAGCCAGCTGCTTTTGGGAAAGAGTGCAGGACTGCCTCACAGTAGGTTCGTCTTTGATTGCAGTGTGATCTACATGGGCAAAATGAAAAGCAAGATTTTTTTTTCATACAAACTTTAATTGAATAGAAATAGGTGTGTTGAGACCGTATATTTTTCAGCAGTAAATTACACCTTACCAGTTCTGAAGGGGCAGCCATGAATTCACCTAAATATACGGAAGGGAACACAGTGCAACTACATGCCTGGGTGTTGCTTCCTGTTAACGGTGAAGGATAAAACTCTTTTAGTTCTCCACTATGAATTTGTGCCTCATTGAGCAAAACAGATTTTCCATCAATTCCAGAACTCAGGAAACTCAATTCTTCACAAACTACAAAAAAACACAGAAGATCTTAGGCTTGCCTGTTCTTCATAAGAGGTCTGAAATTCACCATCTCTCCAAATCTTACCTGCTAGAATTGAGCTTATCTGAAGAGAAATGAGAGCACTGGCCACAAAGCAACAGACCTTGTTAAAACTAAAGTCAACAGATTCTCAGTGCTACAGCATTTATTAGAGAAAGTAGAATCAAGCAATGCTTGAAAGCAAGAAATTGGCTAAAAGCAAGCAAGATCTCTTCATGCTTGCAAGGAAAAGTTTTCTACAAGTATTCCTGCTCTTGAAGATGTTTGATATGCTCTCTGTGAAACGATTTAAATTAGTTCTAATTCCACTCAAGAGTTTTTTGTAAGACAAACTGACAACAGAGTGACTTCTCAAATGATGTATTCAGGGAGTAGAAGCCTAAGAAAACATAATAAAAGTGACTTGAAGTTCCTAATTCTGTATCATGTTCTTCAGCTATTCATGAGTTCTTCAGCATGGCATCAAATTATTACACTATTTTAGACTGCTAATAGTGGTTTCTCCTTTCATGTTTCATCCATTACATACCTAACATTACTGAATCTAATCACTAGGGTTGAAAAACACAACAACAATAAATATCCATTCTGATACCGCATTTTATGTCAGAGAACTGGTTTTAAAGAAATTCTTGCTATCAAGGTCAATGAAGGTCAGCGACTGAAGAACTTTCTGAAAAAACTACAGCTGCAGAGTTTCCATTTTGTTGTCTGTGCTCCAGCTGCTCCTCAGAGTCTAAATCTCTCCTGAAATTTAACTGTCTTCAACAATGTGGCAGTGAGAGGCTGAGGTGACCCAACATAACTACTAAGTATAATGAAACATTAAAAAAGAAAAGACTCTGAGTCTTTGGATGTGTTGGTCTTCCTACTGTTAAGAGAACAAGCATGTCTTTATAGTTACGTTACCACCCTGCAGCTCCATGTGGCTAAATTATTTTTGATGAAGCCAGGGATAGAGGGGAAAAAATATGAATTTTATAATGATTTCTACTAATTGTTCTCCTTCAAAAGCATTTTAAAGTATGGTTAAGGAAATAGTACCAAGAGCTTAAGTCTCAAAACAACTGTTTTGACCAGTCACCCAGTGACAGAAGATACAGA
>NW_010207406.1:0-526 GCF_000695765.1 Mesitornis unicolor
GTGCATCCTGCTCTGAATGTTGGGGTTTTTTTCTGCCCGTTGTAAAATTGTGCTTCCTTGCTGAAGAGGCCCTGCATGTTGTAAAATTGTGCTTCCTTGCTGAAGAGGCAATCCACAGACATGCTTATTTTTTTGACCTTTTCATGAGAAAGATGAAGATCTGATTACTTCAAATACATTTCTGTCAGGCATGTTTTCTGTTGTTGAAACTTCCCCTTCCTTTCAGTTTTTTAGTATGAAGCTCATTTATCTTCTGATAAAAAGTAATTCTTTTAAAGTTGTGTCTGTAGTAACATCAGGGCAGGTGACTTAACAGCCCACTCATACCTCTCTCTCAGCTGTCTCCATTTAATGGTGTGTATAAGCTATTCATAGAAAAACACAGAGTGCCATCTATTGAACAGTTACGTGATCCTGCAGCCGTGGTTTTGGAAGAAGAAGAGACAGCTGTATTTGTAAGACATTTAGCATACAGAAAAATGAACAGCCTACTAGAGATTTTAGTATGATTCCTTTTGTTTTCATT
>NW_010207407.1:0-237 GCF_000695765.1 Mesitornis unicolor
CGCAGATTCTGCGCGTGCGCGCTGCCGCCGGTCGCTGTGCCTCGCGCCGGCCGTTAGAGCGGCCTCGCTTTAACCGCTGCCGCCGAGGCCCAGGCTGAGGCAGCCTCACGGTGCGCTCCGGGCCCGGAAAACCGCCCTGAGTGCCCTCGGTACCGGCTGAGGCGGCCTCACGGTGCGCTCCAAGCTCGGTAAACCGCCCTGAGTGCTCTCGGTACCGGCTGAGGCCGCACCTCAGTG
>NW_010207407.1:305-1152 GCF_000695765.1 Mesitornis unicolor
GGAAAACCGCCCTGAGTGCCCTCAGTACCGGCTGAAGCGGCCTCACGGTGCGCTCTGGGTCCGGAAAACCACCCCGAGTGCCCTCAGTACCGGCTGAGTCAGGCTCACGGTGCACTCTGGGCCCAGAATTTTTAAACTTTGTTTAAATATGATTCCTCTAGTGTGGCTGTTGTCATCTCTGCTTGTTCCTCTGTGGTTCAACCTCCACCCAAGCCCAGGCTGAGGTAGGTAGGTTACTCCTGGTAGCTCTGGGCTGTAGAGGCAACAGATCTGATCCAATCCAGAAATGGCTTTTAACCTTTCCTGCTGTGGAAAGAGGCACAGCAGAGACCTTATATTTGCTCTGCCATCTTCAGGACATCAGGCAGTGAAGCATCAAGACAGGGTAATAGGACAGCTCCTCCTCAGGTAGGGCTGCAAGGATGTAACCACACTTACAGTTCTTTTCCCCTCTGTATTTCAGCCCAGGCTGTTTGCTCTCTCATCAGCTACCAGGGAATGTGATGAGCCAGTGAAACCATCCTTGAGTAGCACAGCTTAATGGTTCCTACAGTAAATAAAGCTTTACACAGAAGGAATAGCATCTAATAAGTAATGTTTTAGGGAAAAAGAAGTGGACAACAGGGAAATGGAGCCTCAACTTTCAAGGATTGAAGAATGTCTGTTCCAAAAGTCTCTTGACCATGTGCTTATGTGAAACAAAAGTGTCAACATAATCAGAGGTAATTCTTTAGATGGGTTATGGGGAAATCTCTCTCTCTGAGCCACAGCCTGCTGTTCTTAACGTGGCCTGCAGGGATGTGTTTGCAGCTGTGTGGCTGAGACCAACGGGATGAGGTTGAATATG
>NW_010207408.1:0-255 GCF_000695765.1 Mesitornis unicolor
CCAGCCAGCAGGATGAGCGGGTGAACGAGGAGCGGCTGGTGCTTGGCAAGGTGCAGGAGGAGTCTGTGCAGGAGAGCTCGGAGCAGGTCCTCGGCGAATGCGAGATTACCCAGAGCCAGAAACAGCAGCACGATGGGGTCAGCCACGTCCAGTAGGTATGAGGGACTGGGAGTGTGCTGAGGGGTGCTGGGAGCCCTACGGCTGCCTCAAGTGCTGGCACAAATTTGGGCAGAGCTTCCACTTCCTCCTGCCCTG
>NW_010207408.1:325-549 GCF_000695765.1 Mesitornis unicolor
GCAGGTCTGGACCCACAGCAAGGAGAAGCCCTACAAGTGTCCTGAGTGCAGCAAGTCCGTCAGGAACAAGGGCAGCCTGGTCCAGCACGAGAAGACCCACGGCCGTAAAAATCTCCACCAGTGTAAAATGTGAGGGAAGATATTTAAGAAGAAGATCTTTCTGATCCAGCACCAGTGTATTCTCAGCGGTGAGCGGCCCTACGAGTGTGGGGAGTGCGGGAAGA
>NW_010207409.1:0-798 GCF_000695765.1 Mesitornis unicolor
GGAGCCTCTGCCCCCACCTATGGAGTGGGTGGGGGCTCCCAGGGGGCGGGGCTTATGAGGGGGTGTGGCCTATTGGTGGATGGGGACATGCATTGACCCGCTGTGGGCGTGGCCTCGTCAGGGGGCGTGGCCTGGCGCAGTGGGCGGGGCTATTTCCGCTCCCATTCATTGTCATGAATGAATGGGGGGAGGTTGTAGCCCCATTGAGGCTGCGTTTACCCCCTCAAAAGGGGGCGTGGCCTCCCTTAGGGAGCGTGGGCACTCCAGGGGGTGTGTCTTACCTCAGGGGGCGTGACCTAGAGCTGTGGGCGTGGCTTTCCCCTTTCCCATTCATGACCATGAATGAATAGGGGGGAGGTTGTAGCCCTATTTAGGGTGTATTTACCCCCCCAAAAGGGGGCGTGGCCACCTCGGGGGCGTGTCCTCGTAAGGGGGTGTGGCCTAGCGCAGTGGGCGTGGCTTTCCCCTTTCCCATTCATTATAATGAATGGGGGAGGTTGTAGCCCCGTTTAGGCTTTGTTTACCCCCCCAAAAGGGGGCGTGGCCTCCAAAACCCAAAAGTGGGCGTGGGCACTCCAGGGGGTGTGTCTTACCTCAGGGGGCGTGGCCTAGCGCAGTGGGCGTGGCTTTTCCCACTCCCATTCACTATAATGAGTGAATGGGGGAGGTTGTAGCCCCATTGAGGCTCCGTTTATGCCCCAAAAGGGGGCGTGGCCACGTCAGGGGGCGTGTCCTCTTCAAGGGGCGTGGCCTAACGCAGTGGGCGGGGCTTTCCCCTTTCCCATTCATTATAATGAA
>NW_010207410.1:0-458 GCF_000695765.1 Mesitornis unicolor
AAGGACACCCCGGATGAGGTGGGTGCCTCTACACGACCCCCCTGTCCTGGGATGGGGACGTGGCAGGGTGAGGTTGTCCCTTGCAGAGCTCCTTACCCCGGTTTTTGGGGTGGATTTCGTCCATTTGTTGAGTCGTGAAGGTTGGAAGAGGCCTCTAAGGTTGAGGCCAACGTCAGCCCAGCCCCACCATGGCCATAAACCACGTCCCCAATGCCACATCCACACGGTTTGGGGACCCCTGCAGGGATGGGGACTCCCCCACTGCCCTGGGCAGCCCCTGCCAGGCCCTGAGAACCCAAATTAACCTCAATTAACTCCACTAGCCTGAATTAATTAACCTGAATTAGCCCAATTAACCCCAGAATCGCTCGGTTGGGCCCAGCCATAACCAGACCTGACCCTAAGGGCACCACAGCGGCCGCCATTTTGTTGGCGTCACTGGTGCCACCCCGGCCGCC
>NW_010207410.1:1095-1592 GCF_000695765.1 Mesitornis unicolor
AAGGGTCCAACCTCCCCTCGCTACCTGTTCCTTTCAGGAGCTGCAGAGGGGATAAGGTCTCCCCTCAGCTCCTCTGCTCCAGTTGAACCCCCCAGCTCCCTCAGCCGCTCCCCATCATTCAGGTGCTCCAGACCCCTCCCCAGCTCCCTTGCCCTTCTCTGCCCACCCTCCAGCCCCTCCACGGCCTTTTTGGGGCCCAAAGCTGAGCCCAGGATTACAGAGGGATGCAGATTTGACAGGTTGGGTGCAGGCAAGGCTGGAGCACCCCCTCCCAATCCTGGCAGCCCCGGGGGTGGTGCTGAGCGCTGGCAGTTAATTGCTCTCCCTGGGGAGTTTTGTCTTCGAAACACTGCTTCAGCCTCTGAACGTCGCTTTTTTTAACCCAAAAAGGAGAGGAGAAATTACGCCTGTCAGGTTCGCTAATTGTTTATGAGCACGTCATGTTCTCTCCTCCGGACCGCGTTCCCCCACCCACCCGATGCGCTGCGGCGGGGCTG
>NW_010207410.1:1906-2370 GCF_000695765.1 Mesitornis unicolor
GAAGCTGATCGGGAAGGAGGTTTGCTTCACCGTGGAGTACAAGACCCCGCAGGGCCGGGAGTACGGGATGGTCTATTTGGGAAAAGGTGAGCGTGGAAGGGAGTGGTGGGTGCCAAAGGGCTGGTGGGGAGAGTCTGGGGGGGATCATCCAGTGGTGACAGACACAGCACAGGATGGGAGCGTGAGGTGCTCACACACAGCACAGGATGGGAGTGTGAGGTGCTCATGGACACAGCACAGGATGGGAGTGTGAGGTGCTCACCCAGCACAGGATGGGAGCGTGAGGTGCTCATGGACACAGCACAGGATGGGAGCGTGAGGTGCTCACACAGCACAGGATGGGAGCGTGAGGTGCTCACACCCAGCACAGGATGGAAGTGTGAGATGCTCACGGACACAGCACAGGATGGGAGCGTGAGGTGTTCGGACACTTCACAGGATGGGAGTGTGAGGTGCTCACGCAG
>NW_010207411.1:0-4329 GCF_000695765.1 Mesitornis unicolor
TCCTGAGCAAGATGCTGTGGGAAACTGTGTACTCACAGCCCTGAGCAGTTCGTCTCATACCAAATCAGAGCCACACCAAATTCGGTGCTCCCTTGACAGTGTGTGTGCAGATTCATCCACTCATCAGCATGATGAGCCCACCAGAACATATCTCATGGAGTAGTGACTTCTCCTCTCCCGAGTATTTTAAGGGAACTGAATCCTACACCTGCACATGCATAAGCAATACCAGCAGAAACCTTGTATAATAAAGCTAAATTTTAAGATTTAACACTAGTGACAGCTTAAAATGCCATCCATGCTCTCACAGGACCTTATAGTACTCAGAAATAAAAACTTTAAACAGCTCCTCCAATCTCTGTCAGGCAGAGGAGCATGGCTTGTCGCTAGAGACGATGGCAGCGTGGCAGCACCTGCTGTTCAGGTGTGCTCGATCATGTTACAAAATTGGCTGATTCTAACAGCCAGTTTTGCCTACCAATTCCATGCCAAACAGTTATTTTAACTAAGAGGTAAAATATTAACTGGTAAGGGACATGGGGGAGAACACAGAGAAAGAACATTGTTTTATATCTGTTGTAATGCATGATTTCTACTCTAGTTGCACTGCGTCCTTGTTTTACAGCATAAGCATCTATTATACACTCATTGAATTCTGTCCAGTCATTTCTTGGGATTATCCTGAAATCTGTATTGTTTGTGATAGTTCAGCCTCTGCTGAGTAAAATGAAGTTAGTACAGCTGTACTATAAATCTAAAACAAAAACTATGCAGACTATTTTATTTTTTAATTAAGACATCTCACAGTACTTTTCTCTTGGTTATTTTAATTATACAACTAGCACCAGCTCAGGTATATTGTTGCAATCAGGCAATAATTATACCTCCCTATAATATAAAGGCAAAAAGGAAAAAAAAACCAACAACATTCGTTGAGTGTTTTCTTTGAAATTATAGAGAGATCATCAACAGTAGTATAATGAGTGGAATCCATCAGCTCCACTGGGTGAACTGGAAAGGCATTTTTAAGGTGAAGATTAGTTGCTGTTTCTTTTACTTCAAATCTTATTTTTTGCCAAAATCCTGTCGGTTTTCTGATCTGAGTTTCTGAAAAATTGTGTGTTCAGGTACAATACAGATATACAGATGTACAACATACACAAATCTACACCAGTGTCCCCGTTTAAGGCTCAGAGAGCAGGATTCTCTCTCTATTGTCCCCTATCCTCCCAAGGGGAGGATTAAAAAAAAAGGCAATAGAGAAGAAGATGCTTCGCACAAGGTTGGAAGTTAAGACTGTAACAAGTTTAATGAAAAACAACAGAGGAAAGGAAAAGGGAATTAATAAGGGACAAAGGATATTTAACTATATACAAAACCCGATCCCAGCAGTCCCGAGTGAAAATGTCTGAGCAGTGCCTCGTGGCCACTGCGACTGCTGTGACTCGTCACAAGGGACTGCAGTGGTGCTGGGAGCGGGTGGTGGTGGATGCTGCCAAGCATGTGGAGGTAGCCCCAGCCATCCCAAGATGCAACAGGAAGCAGCCCAAGAAGCCAGGAAAAGCCCGGAAAACCTCAGGCCTCCTCGGTTTTTTATAGACTGTGGCCGGAAAGGGGAGGGAACAGTACTGATCTCTGACCCTCCAGGGTCCTACAGACACCACCTGTCCTTCCCTTTCAGGCTGGTAACTCTTAAACCATAACAACCAGTCGCCCCGAATTCCTTAACCCCCACCATAAAGTAAAGCAAAAGTCTGAAAACTTGACCATTAATAGGAACAGTCTTTCTTTAGCTGCTTAACTACAGTGACATCAGCAAATTCTCAGAGGAAACTAACATGAACAACTTTACACACTTTATTGGTGTAATGTAGTCCAGTTGTAGATTCTCTTCTCCAATAGACCACAAAAAAAAACACTGGTTGCTTATACTGCTAACGCAACTGAATCTTTTGGGCTTTTGCTGGCACAGCAGCTCTAGTCATAATTGCACCTTATTGCACCCCTGTTCAACAGAGGTATGTTGACAGAGTTTTTGGTGTAGACATAGCTCTTAGTTTCTGGTCCAAGTTGGTAGCTCTTTGCTCTACTGAGACCATGAAGGTGATTCTCAAACAAGATGAAGCTGATTCACCAGTTTCCAGAAGGACATGAAAAATAAACCAAGAGAAAACTCTCAGATTATTAATCCAATCTGCCATGAAAATGTAGTTGGTATAACCCCAGTGGTATTGGAGATCTGAAGTCTACTTTTAAAATGCGTGTACAAATACTGCAATATTTGTTAGTTAGTTTTCTTCACTGCATGTTTATCTTGACCCAGTGTTGATAAACAGACTCTTGTGTTATAAAAAAAGAAAATAAACAAAAAAAATTTTAAAATCTAAATTGCATTAATTTATATTTCAGAGAGAAACACCACATAATAAAAGGAGTTATGAATACTTAGCCAGATCAAAACAGGCTATTATAAAATAGACTACATAGAGTACCAAGGAAGAAAGAAGGGAAAAAATAAACAATCCAACCCTCAAACAAAAAATATTCTTCAATTGAAAATTTATATGTTACATAGACTGTCAGGTATTTCTGGGCCCCTCACTATAAGAAGGATGTTAAGATTCTGGAGCGTGTTCAGAGAAGAGCCACAAGGATGGTGAGGGGTCTGGAGAACAAGCCTTATGAGGAGCGGCTGAGGGAATTGGGGTTGTTTAGCCTGGAGAAGAGAAGGCTGAGGGGAGACCTCATCACCACCTACAACTACCAAAAGGGAGGTTGTAGAGAGGTGGGTGCTGGTCTTTTCTCCCACATGATGGGGGATAGAACAAGGGGAAACAGCACCAACCTGTGCCAAGGGAGGTTCAGGTTAGAGATAAGGAAGAAGTTCTTTACTGAGAGGGTTTTCAGAGGCTGGAACAGGCTGCCCAGGGAGGTGGTGGAGTCACCATCCCTGGATGTATTTAAAAAGTGGGTAGATGAGGTACTTAAGGACGTGGTTTAGTGGGTAGACAGTAACGGTTGGACATGATGATCTCAGAGGTCTTTTCCAACCAAGCGATTCTGTGTGATTCTGTGTGTCTGTGTGTGTATAGGGGTGCTACGAGGCATTTTAAATAAAGAGCTTGATTTCAGCTCCCATTTGAACTCCTCAGGAATTTTTATTGAGCCCAACATTGTTGCAGTACTAAAGGTTCTTGGTCCTTTGGTTTCAGTGTGCACAATACACATTGCTTTGAACAGCTTTTTTAAAGTGAGATTGATAGGTCAGGACATGTCTCCCTTGTTATTATATAAAAAGGCCACAAGGCCATTTCAAACAATCTGTTATTGAAAGTCTGCATAGCAGAGTACTTTTTAGCACAGTTTGGCTTAGTGAACTCCTGTTCACAGAAGGAAGGACAGGACAACAGATATTACAAATCCATATAACATAAGCAAAAGCTGTTACTAGCCCAACCTGTAGAAAGGGTTTGACCAGGAAGTAATTAACATAAAAGGGCAATGTTTTTAACTTCATAGAATACAGGAAGCAAGAAAACAGTAGCTTAGTGTGCTCAGATTACTTAAAATGCATTATTAACCAGTATCATGTGCAGTGCTCTGTCTCTAAACAAAAAAAATCATCAGGAAATGACTTTTCTACTCCATGGACACAAATACAAGTGTATTCTTTGGGTAAAATCTATTCAGGCTCCATCTGTGGAGAGATGTAGACTTTATTAGGTAATTAACAATCTAATGGAAGAATTTCTGCCAAGAACCTTGCCCATAATCTGACATGATAAGGCAAAGGAGCAATAAAATTACAGACAACAGATAAGACAATTTTGTAAAGTGCTGGTGAAACCCTACAGTAACCACATGAACATATTACAACAAAACAGGACAATGATAATATATTGCTGATTCATTACAAAAAGCTTTGCTAGATTTCTAAGAATGTGTCATCTGTGACATGTTGTTGAAATTCAATTTGCAATAATAATCTAAAATGTAATAATAATTCTTGTTCATTTTAGTCCCTAAAATGTTCCACAAAACCATCCTATTCCAATGAACTACATAAATATAATTAATCCCTAATTTATAAACAGAGGTATGTAAACAGAAAAGTTTAGAAACCTGATGAAACCAAAAGAAAAATCAGCACCAGAGTGTAAGAATGTAACCACCTGGCATGAGTTTAACTCTGTGGCTGCTGCTAAAGTCAGTGGAAAAAATATTTTTTAAAAATCCCACCCTAGAGTTCATGGCTTACAAGCCCTTATACACAACTTTCTATAAAACACTTCAAAAATGAAACAAATATCCAAAATTTAAAAAAAAAGG
>NW_010207411.1:4354-17491 GCF_000695765.1 Mesitornis unicolor
CTTGTGCCAGAAAACAGTAAAAAATTATAAGGCTCTGGAACTGTACACATCTTCCAAGCTGACAGTGTATAATCAAGCAACAAGGCATTAAAGGACTCCGTTAGCTTATCTCTTTGATCATCTTGCCAGCACAGGACAAGGAACAGCTCTGAATAACAACTATATGCAGAAAGGTATCCACGGTCTCTTTTTAAATTACTGAATTGATAAAACCTTTACACTCCTAATTCAGAGTCTAATAAACATCTGTCACAGGAAAACATACTCAAAGTAATCTAGAATGAGGACACAAGCCAGATTGCAATGAACAAATACACTTCAGGCACAAGGAACCCCACTTCCCTTTTTAGCCTTTTTAAAACATTGAAGTAATAAAGCTGGGAAGGAAGGCTGTTCTGTTTTTCTAGGCTATGAAATCTCCACATCTTAGTTCTTTCAAAAGGAAAATATTTTTGATCTTGACATAAGCTTAACCTGTCATCTATTGTGCAATGGTGTATGAAGCAGGAACTTGGATTTTGGATTCTATAAATGCTAACACATGTTATACCAATAAATCCATACTAACTCTGGGCCAAATTTTGTAGTTCTCACCCAGAAAAAACACAATAAAAGCTGCAGTGAACAACACCTTAGTAAAGGCTATGGGATTTGGCAATTTTAGCCTTAGTTTCTTTTTTCCTTGAAAAGCCAAGGCAAACAGGATTTATTTCAACTTCTACATGCCATGGGCAGCTGTGGAGCAAAGGGGAGTGGAATAAGGGAAGAGCCTGAGTTTCATAGAAGAATTATTCTTATTCTTCCCCCATAGGCTGTCACTACACAAAATCCACACAGCCAGGGTATCCGTGGTGAGGGTGTGGGTGCAGCTCCTGGGAAGCTTCAGGATACTCAAGAGGTCAGTAGGTTTCTTACAAATGTCATGCCTTACCCACTACAATGATGAAACTGGAGTCTCACAGGTCTTTGTTCTGTAGCAAGGCACAAACCCTCAGTGTGCACTTCTCAAGGCACAGCCGAGCTTCCCTGTGCCTGTTGAGCAGAAGCATGAGCTTAAGGCTACACATTATTGCTAAACAAAATAAAAGTCATGTTATTAGTCTGTTACTGCCATTCTATTGATTTTCAGTATTAAAATAAAATTAAGATATTTCTTTCAAATGAGTTTCAAGGAAGAGGATTTTATTGTAAGTTTTCTGAACATAAAATACCTAATCAAGCAGAAAATGTGTTTAGTAGGTTATAAAATGGTTTCACTGTAAGACACATAAGAGCAGTGATTTATTAAGTAATATTATTCTCATGATTGTACTGCTATATTATTCTTACATTTTCAGGCAATCTGTAGAAATTTGTTTTGCTTCAGGCAATCTTTACCCTTGCTATACAACTGTTGTTACTTGTTTTGTCTCATTAGGATAGGTACTTTGATCTCTCAGAAAATATTCAGCATCTTATAAACTGTAACATAAAACCAACATAGAGCAAAGAGGTGACTAAAAAGATCGTAACAATTACAACTGTGGTTCTCAGATAAACCTAAAATACACAATGGAAAAATAAGGGGGGGTGGGAAGAAGAAATGCTTTCATTGTCAGTAAACATTTAAACTCTTAAGAATCAGATTATTTTGTATTTCAGTGATGTCCCTTGGAGATCTGATTTCTATAGTCATCAGAAATCAGGTTCCAGTAAAATACCTCCCTTGTGATAAAAAAGCAGTCTTTACAATTCAGAACTCCTCTTCCAAAGAGCACTAACCACAACCCACATTACTGAGAATATATCAAGTCAAGCACAGGTATGAATGCATAAAGCCTTTACTTCAGTGCCTTTAATGCTACATTCAGCAGACAGTTATCAATTTGAAAAGCACAGTTTAGTGAGATTTAGCTGTAGGTCAGCCTTTTCTATTAATACAGTAGATGTGTCTTCTCACAGAGAAGAGGTTCACAGTGTGGCCAAGACATGGATGTGTGAGGTCCTTTAAGTAATTAGAAAGCAGCCCCGTAGCTCAGTCACTCTTCTGTTATTTCATTCATTCATTTTCTTCCTGAGAAACGAAAAACAGCAGTAGTCCCCATGGCAACATATGAAAATTAGATCAGCCCCGTTTGAGCAGGAATATCAGAATTAAAACAGTTTCCAAAAAAGTAAAACTTGTGGTAAGGTGGCAATCAGCTCCACTGTCATGCCAAAAAACTTTGACTATGGAAAAGACAGAATTTCTCCAGGCTTGTAGACTAGCACAGTCTAAACTTGCTAGAGACATTGTCTCATTTTTCTTTTGGAGGCATATTCCTCTCCTTCCCCTCCTCCACCCTCCTGACTTTTCCTTCTTTTTTGATGTCTCTCATCATTTCACCATCAATAGGTAAATCAGAGCCCTGTGCTTCACACAAAGCCTTTCTATGCAGAGAGGCCCAAGGAAGGCCTGCAAGCATTGTGAAAAGAAACTTAGCAAAAATAGGGAAGGAGAAACCACTAAAAGATAAAGAGGAAGCTAGCAAAAATCTGTACCTTAAAAGGAAAGGATAAATAACCTTTCAAAAGAGGGGAGTGCGTGAATTTTATCATTTCACCTGTAACACTTTGCAGCTGGAAATGGATTGCTGACACAGACTGGCAAGGGCAGAAAATAATCTAACAAGTGTAAAAAGAGGAAAGAAAATCACTTTCATCAGAAATTACAATGTTCAAGTGCAACCCCTCTGGCTTTATAAATTGCTGTTTGCAGGGGCACTGTGGTGAATCACTTTATTACTAGCAGTAGTTGCACTGTTGCAGCCTCTCTAACGCATTGAAGAAAACAAACTGCAAATCCAACATTTACCACCAAGTGGCCTAGTTTGAAAATGCCATTGTGGCTTAGCACCAGCTCTGTGACTGTGGAAGATCTGCCGCTTTAAGTATTTCTTTATGTTTTTGTTGCCATAATTACACAGGATAAAAGAGTAAAAGCACTATTCATCACACCAGACTAGACTGCTAAATACCAGAAGCTTAAAATAAGATCAACACGTTGGCTGGGCTAACAGAAAGCTTTGTTGATGACAAACATATTTTGCCTGTTGTTCTACACTGACTTCACTATAACATTCAGCATCTATATCTCAAGATAAACTACAGCTATTTAACTCTGCTGGGGAAAAATAAAATTTATTTTATGAAAGTACCAGACTGTTGTACACTTAAATATGCTGATTTCTGTACAGAAAGGTAAAGAGTTTGTCAGAGTAACTATTTTTACTTTTAGATTAGTGAATTTATGGAACATATTAGGACTATGACTAATACTGAGGATCTTATAATTTTAATGAAGGATGAACAGATTAGTTTCAAGGGCAAGCACTGAGCAAAAGAAGCTATGTCAACATTTGCAGAATATTACTCAGGCATCAATTCCTCAATGCGACTGGAAAGTGCTCAATTTTTAATGGCATTGTAACATATTCACTTAATAAATATTTTGTTTTTCAAAGCAGAATCGACATAATTTCATTCCATAAATGGAATGCAAATCTATTCTTCCAGAAACAGGAGGACAACATATAAAGAGGCATGAAAATAGTTTTTAGCAGATTGTCAAAATGGTTTTACATACAATGCTGCAGATACCTAAAGGTCTTGCCTCAGTCTAGAATCTGTCTTCTTTATCATAATTCTCTTACTGTACATTATATTGGTGGTATATTCATTCTCTAATCTCTCAAAAGACCTGCAGTGACTCTCTGTGATCTGTGGTTTTGGGTTAGTTTGTTTGCTAAATTGTGCTAAAAATACTTCTAGTTACTACTATTAAAAGTCAACTCTTGCAAGCAGATGTGACAACTTTCACCTCTCTAGAAATGAGAAAAGACAACAAAATTTCAAGTAACTACTATCTGGCTGTAAACTAATGAGTTTGTATTGAGAACCACTCCCAACTACCTCACGGGGGAAAAGGGATTAATTTTGTTTAGTATTTGGAGAATGTTTTTAAAGCCTTAATAATGGGCATTACACACACACACCTAGAGAACCTATGAAGGATTTTTATCTATTCTAACTGCTCTGTCAAATAGATCTGTATTTGGTTACATTTAATTTCTAACCCTCTTCTCCATTAAAATAGTGATTAAAATAGGAAGACTTGAACCCAGTTCCAGAAGCTTTGGGTTTCTTTGGAAAATGGAATTTTAGTCTTCCTGCAACTATAGCAATTTGTTATAAAGAACATTTTCTAGAATTAAATTTAATGTAAGAATATAAAAGAAACATGCTTCATTGAGCAAAAGGAAGAAAACTTTCTACTTATCTAGTGGACCACGACAGCAAACAATTGACAGTTCAAGTCTCTCACCCAGCCTATATATCTCCATTAGGCACACATCAATGTAGCAATTCACAGACAGACACTAACTTGCTCTGCCTATATCCTGGTCAGCTCAAAGCTGTGAGACACTTTGTGACAGAATTCCACCTAAAATATCAGCTTCACCAGAGTGCTTACTAGGTCCAGTCTGGGTCTGTATTAACATGGTTTCTAGCTGGTTTGGAGCACAGGCAAGATGAGCTCATATCTCCTTGAGAATGACCAGATAAGTGTAAACTAAGATTTAGCAAAGGTACCTCTCATGCTGGAGAACTGCTTATTCCTCTTTGGCACAGCAGAGTCAGCTAAGATGGTGGATTGGCAATGAACTGACCACCTTATTTGAAAAACGCAAAAAGGAACTGAACGTAACACTCTGGTGACTTGCTATTCTGGTCTGAGTCTCAATCACAATCACATTATTAATATTAAAGGAGCTACACATCCTTCAACCAATTAAACCATCTCCACTTCATCAGATGTCATTCTGCCCAGTCATCATGTCCAAGCGTGGCATTATTATTAATCACAGAGAGATTATCTATTTTGGCCATCACCTTGCTGAACTTCTCAGCTCTTGGGAGGGAAAGTAGAGACTATAAAGATAGTATTAGTCAGGGTTATTGCCAGCAAACACCAGATTTGTGGATATATATGTGACATGCTTGGAAAAAAAAGGACAAAAGTAGCCTCGGGAGTGTTTTTCATTAGAAACAAAAATAATACTAAACTTAGAACATACAGTCCAATTATACTAAATGTGAATATTGCCACCTACGCATGAATGTATGCATGATACTTAGTACTATCTAAATTAATCAGACCTAGTCCTAGATCACCTATCTATCTGCATTGCCTAGATGGCAGAATGCCAGTACAGTCAGCCCTGTGTTACCCCTTCCCAGTTCACCTGGTGAACACAGACAGCATGCTGCAGACAGAGCAGATACGGCAGGTTCTCCATGTCTTGTGAACTGTAATCCTTGGTCAGCAGGTCCACCAGTGAGATTTGCAGTGGGGGCTGATTGTTTAGCAGGGTGAGAAGTGCCCTACTGCTTCTACAGTCCATTAACATCTTAAAAGCAGCTTGATGTGACCAATTGATTCAATCTGTGATTTTTAAGTCTCAGCATGACACTGGAATGGCCTCTGGGCCAGGAAGAGTTAACTGGTAAAACAGCACTTTGCAAATTAAACCTGGCATAAATTCACCATGCTCTCTGCTAGGGGATTAGATCTTTACTATGCAAATTCTAACTGTAGACAGGGAAATGAATATATTGGTATAAAACACACTTCAGCACTTACATTGCTAAGAACAGTAAGAGAATATAATACACCAGTAAGAGAATATAATACACCAAGAAGATTTAAATTCTGTTGGGTAATCCTCCACACTTGCCCTTGCTGAAAAGTCAGACCCAGTTTATGTCAGAAGCAGTCAATAATACAGAAAACTGATACATGAAATTGAGTGAGTGTCAACTGCTCAATTTGTGCAGGAGGAAGTTAGCTTTTCTTTAGTAACTCTTACTCCCCGAGAAGGTGGTGCAATATTTTTGCAGCAGGGGAGTAACATAAATTTCATGTTTTAGAGATACACATTGTCTAGCTAAGCAAGCATTATGAAAGCAAAACAAAAACAATAGCAACAAATTTCTGACAAGGCTGGCTTGCATATGAAACAAGGTGGGGTCTCTCTCTGAACCTTGAATAGAAACATTATTTTTTCCTCCACAAGAAGCCATCATCACTCTTTCACCAAAAGGAAGGTCACACCATCTTTCACAAAAGATTTGCCTGCTTGTAATTACTGCCTGCAGTGTACAAACAAATGCAACCTTTTAAAATACTAACTGTGCTAACTTGTACCTGAGGGATCCAATGGTACAAATGTGATGTGGCCTAACCAGTTTGTCTTAGCAAGACGTTACAGTGCTGATTTGAAACAGCTGAACTATATCAACAGTTACCTTGAGCCAGAGGCCTTTGGAGAGTAATTAGAGTCAAAGCTTGGGTTTTGAACCCAATATGCCCTGTCAGTCTCAATGATTTGTGTTTGTTGTACTCAGCCTCATTTCCTGCATGAAATATGAGTCTCTATAAAGAGGAAAAATTCCCAAGATTAAAAAATATTTGACCTCAGTGCATTTGTGAGCATGAAAGTACACATGTCTAAATGACCATTTTGGTTTGTAGTACAAAGTTTTATTGATGTTGGCAGGCTGAGCTTCCCTGTCTCAAAGCCACATGAATGGTTTCAAGTCTCAGCCAAAAAATGTTTTCCACATGCTTTAGTGTGGGCCAATTTACACAGCAGATTTTGCGGAGACTGTGGCCAAGTGCTTCATAAAGGGCTGCCTTCTTTGGGATCAGGGAAACCACAACAGACACATAGCTAATGCAATCTAATTATCTGCTTGAATATTTTTCCAGATGTATCCAATGTCTAAAAGTATTGCAATAAAAAAGGTATTATTTGGCTCCTTGGACTGAAACAGTGGCATAAAGAACCTGATTGTCTACAGGGAAAGTTATAACAATGTAATTCTCCAACTGCCTTTAAATCAGTCAGACAAAACTGAACACCCCAAAGCTAGGCTATTTGATGCCTCATGTTTGGAATTAGCCTTCCAAAGAAAAAAATTAATAAAAGGGTTCTTTTTTGTCAGAAAGTGCATCTCGTTCTTAGAAAGTAATTTCCTTCATTTGCAGATGACAATTTGATATTAGGTAGGTTGATCTCATATATAACAAAGCACCTTTTCACTGAAGTGAGATGAAAGACCAAGACTCTGGGCAGTGGTGTGTGGACAGTTATGTCATGAGTTATTCTTGTTTTTATTAGTAAAGTTCATTACAGGTAGATAAATCAGTTCCCAGTTCCAGACAAATGTAGGAAAAAAAAAAAGAACAAAACCAGAAACAAAAAAAAACCTCCAAAAAAACCCCAGCTTTCTCCCCATCAAGCCTTCCTGGTTTGTCTAGATTACTTAATATCAGTAAGTACTGGTTTCCTTCTTCTTTCTAGTGTGCCTAAAAATCACAGATTGCATAGGTTATTCAAACAGGAACTGACCATTCAGTAGATTTTTCTGTAGTTTTATGTCTTGATCAAGGAATATAAATAAAAATACAGATGTCAATGTTTCCATCAGGACTAACAGCAGTTTGCATAACCTCTACTTCCAGAAACATATTTGTTCAAATGCTTTTACTTTTGTATTTTACAAAGGATTTACATTAATGACTTTTGTAAAGGAGATCTGCCAATAACAAGATTTCATAAACCCTACAAGAATATTTTATTTTAGGATATAATGAAAAGCTATGTTTATTTTTTGTTTTAATATTCCACTTTTCCTCAATCTAGTACCTATTGGGAAAACAGCAAAGATAAAGCAGTAACGTACCATTTCTTTTCTGAGTATTCTCAATCACAACTGCAAAAAAACCCAGTATGAACAACATCCTTAATTTCCACCAAAAAACACTAGGATGAGCACTGATGCCAAGGTAATGCGGCCTTAAACAGACTAGAACTAAAGCTGTGGCTGCTGAATCTGGACAAAATATGAGAAGAATGCTGAAAACCACACAGGAGATAATGACCAAACAGAATTTGCTTCAGTATTTTTGGCATTTCAATGTGGCTGTTGAATTATTTGACCTATTTCCATGCAATGATGTTTGTCAGGTGTGATTTACATGAGACCGTGGTTATGTGTGTACCCTTAAATACATACATCAGAGACAGCATTTGCCCGTCTTATGACTTGACTTATTGGCTAAGGAGTGGCAACTGTGGGATATGGAGATCAGTCTAAAAACATAGCTGCCTAGAGACATTCCAAGTAGTTTAAATCACTGTTTGTATGTTTAAAAAGAAAAACAAACTTCATTACACCGCCTGCATTCTATCACCACATTGACTTGCCACAGCTCAGCATGCTTACTTTAATTTTTATGGAGAAAATCTATTGCTTTGCAAACCAATTCCAAGAATCTAAGCAATATGAGAATATGGAATCTATATTTTCCACAAATATTTGCAGTACAATAGCATATTAAATAATACAGAAGAAATTTTCCTGGTCATATATAAGCATATTTGAAACCATCAACCCAATCCAAAGCAATTCAGTACTGTCAAGTTGTTAGTCAGTATTCAAAATATGAATGTTTTAAACAGGTTACGTATGTTGCAAAAATCTTCAGTCAACAGTGCAGATGAAGAGCAACTGATAGAGAAAAAAACTAAATCTGTCACTCCCCCTAACTAAAATGAGGTTTCAAAAGTTCTGCTATGGACACACTCCCTTGGCAACAAATTTTTTCATTAAGTCAGCCACATTGTACAATCTAGCTTTTTTTAATCTTTCTTCCCCACAGTACAAGGCAAACAGACAGTTCTGCAAGTAACATATATGTGCTTATAGTCAAGATATATGTGAGGCTTAATCACACAGATTCAAGTGTCTTGTGTATAAAATGGTGAGAAAGTTTTATATGTTTCTTGTTTCTTTCTCTCTTTTGTAAGAATAGCATACTCTTTTAACAGTTAATCTAAGTAAGAAACTTCTTAAGGAGTAGTTCCTCAGTAAGGAGAGACTACAAGAGACATTTAACTGACAAGTATTCCTTGGTCAGTAAGAAAACAGGAGCAATGCACAGATTTTATGAAAAGACTTAACTATCAAGAAAGTGGTAATCAAGATAAAAGGTGTCCCAGTGCCCCTGTCCACTGAGGTCACGTGAGTCTTTGTGTATATCAGAAAGCTTTGATCATATATAGCATGAGATGAGCTCCTATCCTTCTAACATTTAGCAGACTATCCAAAAGAAGAGTATGCTGAGGGACCTTGACAAATGCCCACTAAAGAATGTCATCTTTCTATCATTTTCTAAAGTGATAAATCAACAAGGAACTTGAGATTGACACATGCACTTTAAGTAACACCACACTATGCTCCATGTCTAAAGCACTAGCTTTCAACTGTTTTCAAAAGAATGGAGTACATTTTGCAATAATTCTATGCTAGGCTTGCAACTTTCCAGAAAAATACTAAAAATGCTAAAAGCTAAGCTAAGTAAAAAATTCTGTCTTCATTGCAGCTAAGCTTGGTTAGAGGTCACTGCCCACAATCACATGTGAAGGATGCTGTTTCCTGACATCTGCTGGATAATCACATATAAAAATGTCTCTCTAGATTGCCTCTGTCAAAATTACCCAGATTTTAAAAACACAATTATTTTAAATGTTTAAACTAACATAGACCATACTGATAGAATAAGGAGTGTCTTCACAGATAGCTATGCCAGCAAGTCCAGTAGTAAGGTTCGTGGGGAGTAACCTCTTAACCTTTCAGTCTGCATCTGCTTCTTCTTCATTACATGGCCTCATATCTTTTTTAATTCCTTTCATCACTTGTTCTCCTGTTCCCAAAAAACATACCTGCTAGCCTTTCAAAGACAATACAGCTTTGCTGCTGCAAGTCATGTGTGAAATGAAGAATTCTCTCCAACTGTTTCATGAGAGAAGAAAGGGATGGAAAGAGGAAAGGACAACTGGGAAGTCTGAGAAGGCAACAAGGGCAAGTGGGAGATCAAACTGCAGAAACAATGGGATAGCACCTGTATGGAAATTGCCTGGCCAAACTGGGACCTATGAGTATTACCATAATTTAAACATTACCCCACTGTTAATGATATTGACTATGATTAAATATAAGCTCCTTTTTTGTATTTTTTTTTCTCTAATATTTATATAGATATTAGGTTTTCTTTCCTTCTTTTTTTTTGGGGGGTGGGTGTGGGGGGGAGTTGTCTGCCAGCTTCTTCTTATGTTTCTCTCCTTTGACCTTTCCCTTTACCAACTCCTTTCTCTCAGACCCTCTCTGCTCTTTTGCTTTCTCCTATTTCCAGAAGCTGCATGCTTACTAAAGGCCAGTGAATTTCTACAACAGCAAGGAGCCAGAAAGCAAAAACACAGGAGCAAAGGCCACAAGGGTGCATACAGAATGCACCGTTCCACCTTTGTGTGGTATTTCCAGACAAGGAAATAAATTTGCCATGCAACTGATAAAAAATTATTAGTTATTTATTTGGAGAAAGAAAGATAGGCTGTTAAGTATGTTTTGGGGAGTTAGTTTTTGTTTTTCTCTCCAGATAAATAATATTTCCCTAAATCCAAATGCAAGCTCTGGGCTGTCTGGTTAATTGCAAATTTTAATGAAACTGAAAATTTCCCATATAGCACAATACTAGGAAGAATTATGTCAGTACCGCTGGGTATTATATACTGCTGTGGGGGAACATTTACCTTTGTCCTTTCCACAAAGAGTAACCCATAAACAATAACTATCATATTCAAGTATGGGTTTCATTTTTAACACAAAAATAAGTATTTTGGGAAATCCAGAAAAATAGAGAATAATTCCAAACAAAGTTGCAAAAAATTACATGACATAAAGTCAGTGAGTCTGTTAACTCACACTAATTTTCCTGAGGCTGCAAATGTCTCACTTTATGCTGCTATTTTTGTGGTACCACTGAACATAATACCTCAGCCCGCAAAAGTGCTTGCAAACAAATAGGGAAATGGTAAGAGAAAACACGGTGTTAAATGTCTCCATGCTGATATCTTGTAGAATTTCCTTTCAGACAACAGGCTGTCAGCCACTTATTAGAAGAAGATTTGACATGATATGCACAGTTCTGGAAAACCTGTCAAAGAGAAAATGAACACTTAAAAGCACAACAGAGAAAGACAGAAAGATCTTCAGACTCTACAAGATCTTTCTGAGATAGCACTTGCTGACACAGCACTCACTTTCCACCTAGTTACACATACTTGCAACAAGCCCTATAGAGGGGTTTGATTTTTGTAAGGACTTTTTCCCCCTCTCTCCATTCAAAGAAAACCAGTCAAAGAAAGCAATATATTATGCTTTATGTCACAAGTAATTCATAGTGACAGTACGTAAAAATATTTGGAACTCACTCACCATGGAGAAAGTTACCATGTTCACAGCAATTTTTCTGGAAAGGCAACACAGCTAGGCACACACAGAGTGCAGGAGGTTCCTGCAGAGCATTGATGATAAATTTTTGACACAGGTCGTGAAGAATCCAAGGAGAAGAGGTGTGCTGCTGGACCTTGTATTAACAAACAGCGAAGAACTTGTTGGGTATGTAGGACTGGAGGCAGCCTTGGCTGCAGTGACTATGAGATGGCGGAGTTCAAGATTCTGTGTGGAAGAAACAGGGCAATGAGTTGGATTACAGCCCTGGACTTTAGGAGAGCTAACTTTGGCCTCTTCAAAGACCTACTTGAAGAAATCCCATGGGCTAGGCCTCTAGAAGATAGAGGAGTCCAGGAGAGGTGGTTAATACTCAAGCAGCACTTCCTTGGAGACCTTTATCAAAGCGGGAAGAGGGTCCCTGCCCAAGAGATTGCAGGGCTGGTTGACAGGGCTTTAAACTAGATGTGAAGGGAGAGGGAGATAATAATATCAAGATTGTCTGTGACAAGCAGCAAGATGACACACTAGGCTTGGAGGGATGGGGTGTTAAAAATGGCCTTCAACCTGTTGCCCCGAGGCATACGGTGGCTGCTGCAGCACAGGCAGTCTTATAGAGACAAACCAGAGGTAATATGAGCCAAAAGGGTAGGTAGCTTCCATGTAACACCTTGTGGGAATAGAGGGGTGTCCATCTAAGAAGGTGACACCATCAGCAGCCCAGCTGAAATGTCTCTATACCAATGCAAGCAGCATGGGCAACAGAAGGAGCTGGAACCTATAGTGCTACAGGAAAGCTACAACATAGTGGCCATTACTGAAAATGGTGGGATGAATCCTATGACTGGAGTATGTCTATTGATGGCTACAAGCTGTTCAGAAGGGAGAGGAGAGGTGGAGGTGTTGTCCTCTATGTTAAGAAATGTGTGAAGAGTTGTGCCGAAAGATTAGCCATAAGCAGGTTGAAAGCTAATGGGTAGGAATAGGGATCTAGACTACACCTTGTGGCTGGTGTCTACTATAGGCCACCCAATCAAAGGGAGCCTATTGACGAAGCCTTCTTTCTCTGGCTCCAGGAGTCTTCAACCTCATGGGCACTCATCCTGCTGCGGCATTTCAATCACTGTGACATTTGTTGGAAAAGTAGCACAGCAGGCTGTAGGCAATCCAAGAGACTCCTGGAGTGTCTTGATGACAACTTTCTAAGACAGGAAATAGGCAGCACTACTCAAGGGGAAGTGGTGTTTCACCTGATGGTCACCAATGCGAGTGAGCTATCAGGGATGTCAAGATTGGAAGCAGCCTGGGCTGTAGAAATCATGCACTGGCTCAGTTCACCTAAGGCATCTGAATCATACGAGAAGCACAGTCAGGACCCTGAATTTTAGGAAAGCAAACTTACAGCTCTTCAAAGAGTTAGTCAGTAGGACCCCCTGGAAAACGGCCCTCAAGGACAAAGGAAACAGAACAGAGCTGGCAGATCTTTAAGGAGGCTTTCCACAGAGCACAAGAGGTCTTGATCCCCAGGTTTAAGAAACCGGGCAGGGAAGACAAGCATGGATTAGTTGAGACCTGCTGGTCAAACTAAAAGGCAAGAAGGAACTGCACAGGCAGTGGAAGCAGGGACAGATCTCCTGGGAAGAGTACAGGGATGTTGCCTGACTGTGTAGGGACAAAGTCAGAAAGGCCAAGGCGTAGCTGGAGCCAAGAAAAATTATAAGGTCTTCTATAGGTATGTAAACTAGAAAAGGAAGGTTAAAG